>NC_091988.1:82957170-83257170 GCF_044704955.1 Pristiophorus japonicus | reverse complement strand
ACCACCAACGATGTCTCCTGAAAATCCCCTAGGAGGACAGACGCGGCAAACCAGACTCCCCACCCACCCTTTCCTCCAACGACTGTCTGTCCCACTGTGACACAGATTGTGGTTCCCGTATTGGACTGTTCAGCCACCTGAGAACTCACTTTTAGAATGGAAGCAAGTCTTCCTCGATTTCGAGGGACTGCCTATGATGATGATGATTATATCAATACATGTTGCACACTAAAAATTAGACTGAAGTGTGTGTGGCCAGCAGGGTTGTTAAATCTGCCAGGCACTTCGCCCTGATGGGATTACCTGAGAATCCTCCAGTGTCTATTAATTGCTTAATTAGAACAAATGTTTAATCGAAATATATATATGCTGGCGAGCTGGTGCCTTACACCATTATTATATAGTGAACTCATCCCTTTTGGTGTGGAAGCAAGTCATCCTCGTTCAAGGGACCGCCTGTGATAATGATGATGATTTTATGCTTGTGTGACCTCCGAGGCCCACTGTCTCCAGAAGATGACAGCTAGGATGTGATGCAAGTCAACAGGGGTGGAAGGAGAAACAAGACAATTAAAATAGCAATTTTAATTAAGTTAAAGTAAAATTAACTTAAATTTTAATGGCTTTTAACTTTTAACTTAAGTTTAAGTACGTGATGTTTTAAAAAAAATTATCTTAAGTGCTTGTGTGCTTTTGGGTGTATTTCCATTCGTATATGGTGACTGGAATTACCATAAGTATGAATGGGAATACTGCTACTCTGATAGGTTGGGCCAGCCCGTGTGATCCCAATGATGTGTACAAAGCCCATACGCTCCTGGGATACGTGGGCCTCTATGAAGACATTCACATAGAGGCTCAGGATCAGAAGTCTCTGAAACTCTGGGACCACCAGGTATTTTCGTAGAAATATTTGCGGCATCAGCCCACGGGAAGCCTCTGACTACAAATTTTGGGCCAACGTAAATAGCTTTCAGAGAAATTTCTGGCCCGTCAGTGCTGTTAGACAAAGAAATATTACGGATGAATCACAATACAATTAATTCACTGTAATAAAATCAGTCTGACTTTTAACTTAATGGCTAAAATTAAGTTAAAAGTCAGCTATCTGCAGAAGTAGGAAAGGATAGGACAGCAAGCAGAGGCAGCCATGTTCCCATGGGAACCAAGAATAGGTGGATAACCTAATCAATTTGAATGTGATCAAGGATGCCAAATCGCTTCAGTGTGAAGACATGTTCCTTTTTGTGTTACAATAGCTGCACTGATAACTGCCCCAAACAAACAGTCAAAATAAGTGATGTCAGGGAGTCAGAAGATCAAGTCCTGAGCAAACAGGGACATTGTGCCCGTGGCATTTCTTTAATTGGACAATGAGACGATGGGCCAATGATTGGATTTAGTGAAATTCAGTAGTTTGGAATTATAGAAAAGGGTAGAAGGTGTAGAAGTCTTGGGAGAGAATTCAGGGACAAGCCAGAGACAGAGGGTGCAAATACATATAATCACAACTTCTGCCCAGGGCATAAACGGGGTAATATAACTCTCAATTATACCTTGAAGACTACTGCTCAGATGCTGTAATGTATCAAGTCTCGCTTGTGCTGAATAAAGTTTAAACCCTGCCACCAATACGGGTCGACGTCGAATCATTGGATATCAGGATTAATCAAACCAAATAGCCCTTTAACTTTCTCATTGCAGCAGTGCCCCTCCCCCACTCCCCCCCCCCATCACCCTCTCGCTCTGTGATGTCACCGGCTGCTGTCACAGTGAACGCACCAGCTTGGTGACATCACCACCCTGCCCCTCACAGAGAGCCAGACCCCACTTCAGGAATGGGACCAGCTGCTGGAGAAACAGCTGGGCGTGGGGTGCGGGGGGAGGGTCGGTAGTTTGGGGCTCTGGGTGGGGCTGGGGGAAAGAGAGTGTCAGCGGATTGGAGGTCAGGGAGTGGCATACAGCGGACTAGGAATCGGGAGATGGGGTTAGGGTGTGGTGGGGGGTGGGGGAGGGGTTACACTCACTTTCTTCTCTTCGCCTGCTCACGGGTAACCTCCTAGTTCTCAGAACTTCTTGCACCACAGCTGTTGATGCAAAACCACAACCAAAGACATTGCCTACAAGGGACCCAACCTAAGCACGGTAAATGCAGTAACATTTGCAGGCATCTCACGTTCAGATATCATGTGGTCAGAACGCTGCATTACTATAATTGCCATGCAATGTAGCAGATAACACAGGGCCTCCCCCACACACACACATGGGAATACTGTTGTCAATTCTTTATTTAAAAAACAAAAGCCTCCGATGAATATGTGGACTTTGATCATCCTCTTGTCACGTTAGTCAGATGCTAATGCTTGCTGCTTACTCTAAAGTACAATGCAGTAAAAACCTCCACAACAGGGTAACAGGAACCATATCAGAAAGTGACTGATTTTATTACAGTGAATTAATTGTATTGTGATTCATCGATAATATTTCTTTGTCTAACAGCACTGATGGGCCAGAAATTTCTCTGAAAGCTATTTACGTTGGCCCAAAATTTGTAGTCAGAGGCTTCCCACGGGCTGATGCCGCAAATATTTCTACGAAAGTACCTGGTGATCCCAGAGTTTCAGAGACTTCTGATCCTGAGCCTCTATGTGAATGTCTTCATAGAGGCCCACGTATCCCAGGAGTGTATGGGCTTCGTACACATCATTGGGATCACGTGGGCTGGCCCAACCTATCAGAGTAGCAGTATTCCCATTCATACTGATGGTGATTCCAGTCACCATATATGAATGGAAATACACCCAAAAGCACACAAGCACTTAAGATAATTTTTTTTAAAACATCACGTACTTAAAATTAATCAAAATTGAATGTAATTAATTGTTTAATTAAAATATATTTTTTTACATATTTTAAAGGATTTAAAAATAAACTTACCTTATTTAACAGGATTTAAAATGTTTCAATTATTGGAAAAAATGTCTTATTCTGTGCTTTAAAAGTCTTACGCTGATAAAAGCAGACCTTACGTCTGATTGATCAGTCGTAAGAATTTGAAGGACATTCGCTGGGCAGGGGGTTAGCCAAATCTCTCCACCTGGGGATGCCCTTTAATTTCAGAGGTGTGCGATCTGTCAAGGGGATTTTTGACAGATCGCAAGTTCCAGGTTTAAGTGCATGCGTTTCACATACCTAAACCCGGAACTTGTGGCGACCCCACGGGCACGTGTGCTCCACGTACGTAGTCATGGGGAGCGTGAATTCAGGTCCATTAAGTTACGAGGTTGAATCACAATAGAAGCATCTGGTCTTGAAATCCTTGGCAGAAGGCTAACGGCTGCTATTTTCAGCTTTGAAAATGCTAATCTAATACAGTGAAAGCTTGGAGACCGGCAGCACAGTGAGCTGTCACACAGCCCTGACACCTTTAGGAACTGGGTCCAGGAACAGGTCGGATTGATAGGACAAAATTCTCCTCCTTATGCCAGCGTGAAATGAGTTACAGCAGTCTAAAGCTCCGATTGTAACCCAATGAGCCTAGCGGGAATGGACGGGTTCAGGTCATACGCTTGTTTTACACCCCGTCCGATTGACTTTGATAGTAAAACGGGCGTCCGATTCGAACCCGCCCAGATCCTGCTGGGCAGGTTAGGCTTAAATCGGGGCCCAAGTTTCTTGTGGTCATGCACCCACAACTCAAAACTCTTCATCTGGCAATACTAGCCGAAGAGGATACAAGGTGCACTTCAGGCCTCTGCAGCGAGCTATGTAGCCCACGCTGTACATATTTCAATTACTTGTTTGTGATTTAAAAGTGGAGCCACCTTTGTGAAAACATATTCTGCAAACCTTTCTACTCCATTTGGCTACAAACACGCAGTAAATTGATAAAAAGTCACTTCAAAAGAAATTATCGATTCACTGTTGTGGGATGTCACTGTGATTCTTCTCCATACTTAACATTTTTTCATTGTATTTTTAACAGCAGTTTAAATTTCTATAGTGCTTCTTGTGAATAGAGCGACGTCTTAAAGAAGTTTACAAGCCAGAGGAAGAGGAAACAGTGCATGCCAAGTAGAAGGGGAATGGGAGGGAGAGTGGACTGATTTAAGGGATAAGTGAAGAGGGCCACAGCTGAAGAAAGGATTTGAAGAGGCTTGCAAAGACAGGGCAAGGGAGAGGAGGGGTCTAGGGAGGGAGCTCCATAGGCAGGACTAAAAGAGGGGTCTCCAGTGTCCAGTGGTGGAGTAGATAGAGGGGTGGGGAGAGAGGGCCTATTTTGGTGAGGCAGAGCGTGTTACCCCCCTAGGGATTCGATAACCTCCACTTCGGTGCTAGGTGAGGCCTCACACAATGCTGCATTTGAGAATCAAGGGGTTGAAAATCCTGATAAGTGCTACGAGTGATGTCATTGGGGTATTTTGTGGTGTGATTAATGATGTTGCCTGACAGACAGGGCATTTAGTCTGACTGAAGAACCTCTGGTTACCTCTTTCTGCCTGCCCACTTGGTACATGTTCAGAGTTCCTGTCTCATAGAAACATGAAGAACAGGAGTAGGCCATTCTACCTTTCGAGCCTGCTCCGCCATTCAATTAGATCATGGCTGATCTATACCTCAACCCCATTTACCCACCTTTGCTCCATATACCTTGATACCCTTACCAAAAAAAAATCTATCGATCTCAGTCTTGAAAGCTCCAATTGTCCGGCTGATGAATTTTCTGAGGTACAATATCTATCGTTCCTCCTTACAACACCAACTTTTAAGAATCAAAGGGATGGAAAGAATAGTGATTTGACCCGTTTATCCCAGCCTCCTTGAGCTCCAATACCAACCTATTCCTGCTCTAATATAAAATCAGCTAATGCTGGAAACATTCAGCAGGTCGGGCAGCATCTGTGGAGAGAGAAACAGAGTTAACGTTTCAGGTCGATGACCCTTCGTCAGACATTAATGCAATTTCTCTCTCCACAGATGCTGCCTGACCTGCTGAGTGTTTCCAGCATTTTCTGTTTTTATCCCAGCATCCGTGGTATTTTGCGTTTCTATTCCTGTTCTGGCAACTTTAAGGGTCCGAAGTTCAATGATTGGGTCAGTCTAAATGAAGTTACTTGTGAGAATGAATCCACTCAAGCAGACTGTACGTAGATCAACATCAACTGGCTCCAGTACAGTAATCTCATTGGGAGATATCACAAGATGCTCCAATTTCACATAAGGACAGAAAATACGGAAAAATGCACACCAGGTCGTTAATGTTGCCAGAGAACGGTTCAAGTTTACAGCACTCTCCTGAGAACCCTGCATTTTCTTCTGCTTTAAACATGGACCGACTTTTCTTTTAAGAGATGCAATGGTCTCTACCTCCACTACTCCATGGCAAAGTATTTTACTCCAACAGCTCTGGGTAAAGAGATTTCCCCGAAACTCTCTCCGTATTCTCTTAATAACAATTTGAAATTGATGACCCCTTGGCACTAACTCAACGAGATGGAATCATTTTTTCCCCCCTTTGAATCGATCAAAAGCTTTCCCCATTTTAACAACCTTTATTTTGGATGGGATCCTTTAGCAGAACTTATCAGCAATTAAAGTTTTTCCTGTTAAAGAAAAAGTCACAATGGTGCAGCACTGAGGGATTTCTGAGGGTGAGGTACATCGTTATGCAGAGAGAGCTATACTCTCCATTTACCTGGTGTTTTACCTGACTTAATATTTGTTACTGACAAAAAGTGGCTGAACTGGAAGATGTTTCATTCTGTAAACCTGATGGGACTTCTCTTCAGTAATACAAAATTACCCTCTTCCCTCCAAAACAAACTCCATGTAAATGCAAGGTGGCACAGGCAACAGGTTATGATATTACTACATGAATGAATCACTGGATAGGAACTGAGTTTCTATTGGGGATTTCTTGTGTGTTTTAAATCAGGGCCTCACATTCTCCAGAATGAGCATTTTGGCATGACTCTGGGAGAATATAGTGATGGCTGAATCTGATGTGATTTCGATCTCTATCAACAGCTGGGCCTGGTCAAATAAAGCTGCAATAAACACAGCTGTCAGACAGTGTGAAGAGTTACAGCAGCAGTGTGGGCTCCAACTCTTATGTGTTCACTCAAGCAAACACAAATACACCTATGGAGGGGTTACCCAGGATAATTACATAATTACCTCCTACATAAAGGACTGAAATGGTACTGACATTATCATCATCATAGGCGATTCCTCGAACGAGGATGACTTGCTTCCACACCAAAAGGGATGGTGACCGTTGCACATCAGGCTTGACAGAGCTAGGCCTTTATCCAGTGGCAAGGGTAAACCAGGACAACTGGAGACCTGCTCTGCTGCACGGACCTAGTGCGTACACATATCGCAGTGTGGACAGGCCCGTGCTGCCCCTGGGCCCTCGGCTCTTCTGGGCCCCTCACCCGCATCAAGCTGGTGCTGACTGTTGCAATGAGTTCACATGAGCAAGGTTTCCCCATTTTGGCACTCCAGGGCCCCCATCCCAAAGGAGAAAGGTAAAACATTCCTGGTAGGAAGTGACGGCAAGCGTTAATACTGTATACATTATTCACAGGATCTGGGGATCAGATATGGAAGGAGACATGCTGCAAGAAAGCTACCAAGGTAAGGCTACCCAACAACAAGGCTTAAAATGCATGCAAGAATGTGTTGCCTGTCAATCTGCTACACATTTATTACTGGTCCATGCATAGCCTCAGACCACTTTATAACTCTTTCATTACTTACCGTGTATACCCATACTCCAGCAGGGCATACATACAAGCTGCTACTTACAATGGAAACATTTCCTACATTGACATCTTAAAAGAGCTTCACACAAATCATAGAAACACATCTCAAGTTAGATTGTTATTTACTGACACACAAGATGGGCAGGACAAGGGGACAGACAAGGATCCAGAAATGGCAAGCCCTTAACTTCCTTGGAACAGGCCATCCTGTCCATTCAGGAGATGGCACAGCTCCACAACATCTGCTGATCTATAACATGTGGAGGCTGGGTAGTTATGAAGGGTCTGCAGATATAACTGAAAGCATAATAGTAGAAGCAGATAGGCCAGATCTGTTGCCAGCTGATCTTTCTTCCACAACTTTGACCATGAAATACTGCAGTTGAGGGGCTTGAATGCAAACGCATTGCTAATTTTACAATAACTTGCCAATTGGCACTGGACACATCAGCTTGCAAATAAAAAAGCCACTGTTCCTTCAGATGGAGTGGGAGTATATATTCCACGAGTTACTTTATAGATCCTGACTCTTTCAAGGACCTCTTGTTCTGCTAAAATCTTGTAGATTATGTATTTAGATTATGTGTTTTGATTTTAAAAAACACAAGAAAGCACAAGCACTTCAGAAAAATCCAACATTCCTCTCCATCCCCCAAACTATATCCCTATACTTAATATGCATATATATATTTCCTGATAACAAATAAATAATTCATAAGTGTTATGTCTTTTGACAATGAAATCTCTGATATTGATAGATAAAGGTTTTTTGAAAAACAGCTTAACTTTAATATGTATTGAGAATGGCAGAACTAACAGTGAACAGGAGTCTATCCCAATGATCAGGACATCTTGCATTGTCAGTAAGAGCATTTAACTGAGCTCTAATTGAGTAATCTATACTGGTGTAAAGGCCAGATCGCACACTGGGGATTTCCAGGTCAGACTCGGCAGGGTCCCTGGATGTCGCATTCCTTGGTCCCCACATACCGATTCATGCTGGCATGCGAGATACCTGGGCCACAATCTCGCCTATTCAAGACACGGGTCTGGTTTCCCCTTCACTATCCTATCCCTAATCGGGCGGGCTAGCAGTTGCAAACATTGGGAAAACAGATGACTAGGCTTACTGCCATGACCGCTATTTCCCCCCCACCCCACTCCACTCCCCCGTCCCTACCCAGAAGGTAACTGGCCATCTGTCCCTGTCTGCCACAAGTAAATAACAGCAGATAGGTGGGTCCAGAAAGCTATCTGATCTCCATGCCTTCCGCCTGCGTCACCACCACCTCTGGTAACCAACAGGAAATGGGTGTAAGTCAATCCTGAGGAAGCAGTGCAAGACCTACTGAGGCCCCATTTTGGAGGGAGAAAGAGGTCAGTACAATCCTAACATGAAAGTTGTCCACTGATCATTGAGGCCCTATGCCCCCCCCTCAAGTTGGACTCCAACTTTACATCTTCCTCCCATGGCAGCAGAGAACTAGCTTGCTCTTAGCAGAGGAGATCCTGCCAAGAGCCTACCCTGCAGATTTAATACAGCCCAAGAAGAAAGCTGGGCCGGAGTCACGGTGAAGTCGGGGCAGTAGGTGAAAGTATCTCTCCAACCCTCCTGGGGCAGAATCAGCAACATCCAGTCCACATTGGCAGCTTAGACCATTAATGGTTTAAAACAGTTAATCACTCAAGGGATCACTTTGCCTTTAATTGACTTGATAAAATACTTTAGTGATGACCAGAGCCACAATTGATCAATGCTGGAGCCCAGCTCAAATCATTGACCTGTTTAACATGGAAGAGCTAATTATGCACCTTTATCTATCACTATCAGAGATATCAGTTGTCAAAAGATTTTGCTGGGATTCCATTAGGCAAGACTCATCCGTTCAAACATAGCTTCCTCAGGCTTAATGTTTATAAATTATTTATTTGTTATTAGAAAATATATATTTGCCTATTAAGTATAGGGTTGATAGTGTTATGAAAGGAACATTTTCTGCCCTGGTTCTGGCAAAAAGGATGCAAATACAGATGAACGGCAAGAGGATACGATCCAACCTGGAAAGCTGGCACAAGCCATGTGATACCTTACTTCAGTTGAACTGAAGCAATGAATTTATCTTCTCAAAGGTGGAAAGTAAAAACAAATATTGAATAATCCATCTGTTACTACACAAAGACATTGCAAAACAGAGTGGTACAACAGTGGTTTGTGTTAACCATGAGCAGTGTTTGATTGCCATTTGGTAATCCATGTTTGCTAAATTGAAATCAAAACTGAAAATGCTGGAAATACTCAGCGGGTCAGGCAGCATCTGTGAAGAGAGAAACAGAATTAACGTTTCAGGTCGCTAACCTTTCGTCAGAACTGGAATTTTTTTAAAGAGTTTTTAAGCAAGTACAGAGGCAGGAAATGGGGGGGGAGGGGGGAGAACAAAAGGGAAGGTCTCTGATCGGATGGAAGGCAGGAGTAATTAAATGACCAAAGATATGATGGTGAAAAGCAAAAGGAGGTGGTAATGAGACAAATAGTGAAACAAAAGATGGGTCCAGAGGAGGTGTAAATTACAATAGCAGCATCATTGCCAACAGCTGATATCCCCCAAAAAATGGGAGCAATGATTGATCTGAAATTGTTGCTTAAAAACTGTAACATCTCTAACTTTATCCAGTTCTGATGGAATGTCATTGACCTGAAACCTTAATTCAGTTTCTCTCTCCATATAGTCATGCGAATGAAACTGTGACATGAATAATACTGTCTTTAAAAAGATGTATTGGAACTCAAGAAAAGTAAGGGGTTAATGTATAAGTTATGTTTTACTACAACTGCATAAATTTTCCTCGAAAATGAGTATAAGAGACTCTATCCTTGGATGGATGAGATAAGAGGGATTCAGACGGATTGGTCTTCAAAATGTATAAACAAGAAAGCATGTGTAATGATTGCGAAGACCACTCCTCAAGGGAGGGCCTTCATCTGTAAATTTAGACAAAGAACTCAACATGCCATTGGGCACCTTGCGTTAAGGGGAACCTCTATAGGTTAAATGATCCTGTCCATATTTGAAAGGGAATAAAAGGAAGACCTAAAGAGCCTTTAGCACAGACGGTGAAGTAAAGACTCCCAAGGGTAGATTCGATGCTGACTTCAGTCTAACACTCTTGGGTAGTTCAGGAAGAGAGAGGAAGAAAAGAGCTGTTCACGCACACCAGCCATCTGTCGAATCGGGGCCAGTACCAGCTACTTGCCACAGTGTTAAACAGGGCTGCGTCATCGCCCCAACCCTCTTCTCAATCTTTCTCGCCACCATGCTCCACCTCACAGTCACCAAGCTCCCCACTGGAGTGGAACTAAACTACAAAACCAGTGGGAACCTGTTCAACCTGCGCCATCTCCAGGCCAGATCCAAGACCACCCCAACCTCTGTCGTCGAGCTACAGTACGCGAACGACGCCTTAGTCTGAGCACATATAGAGGCTGCACTCCAGGATATAGTCAACGTATTTACTGAGGCGTACGAAAGCATGGGCCTTACGCTAAACATCAGTAAGACAAAGGTCCTCCACCAGCCTGTCCTCACCGCACAGCACTGCCCCCCAGTCATCAAGATCCATGGCGCGGCCCTGGACACCTTGGACCACTTCCCATATCTTGGGAGCCTCCTATCCACAAGAGCAGGCATCAACGACAAGATCCAACACCGCCTCCACTGCGCCAGCGCAGCCTTTGGCCACCTGAGGAAAAGAGTGTTCGAAGATCAGGCTCTCAAATCTGCCACCAAGCTCATGGTCTACAGGGCTGTAGTAATACCTGCCCTCCTGTATGGCCCAGAGACATGGACCATGTATAGCAGGCACCTCAAGTTGCTGGAGAAATATCACCAACGATGTCTTTGCAAGATCATACAAATCCCCTGGGAGGACAGGCGCACCAACATCAGCGTCCTCATTCAGGCTAACATCCCCAGCATTGAAGCACTGACCACACTCGATCAGCTCCGCTGGGCATGCCACATAGTCCGCATGCCAGACACAAGACTCCCAAAGCAAGTGCTCTACTCGGAGCTCCTTCATGGCAAACGAGCCAAAGGTGGGCAGCGGAAGTGCTACAAGGACACCCTCAAAGCCTCCCTGATAAAGTGCGACATCCCCACTGACACCTGGGAGTCCCTGGCCAAAGACCGCCCAAGTGGAGGAAGTGCATCCGAGAGGGTGCTGAGCACCTCGAATCTCAACGCCGAGAGCATGCAGAAATCAAGCACAGACAGCGGAAAGAGCATGCGGCAAACCAGTCCCACCCACCCCTTCCCTCAACGACTATCTGTCCCACCTGTGACAGAGTCTGTGGCTCTCGTATTGGACTGTTCAGTCACCAAAGAACTCACTTCAGGAGTGGAAGCAAGTCTTCCTCGATCCTGAGGGACTGCCTATGACGATAATAATGATGTTTTTGCTGTATAAGTAGTGTGTTATGTTCCATTCTAAACTCTGATTAAATACAATATACCCATCATATTGGTTTGCATTTGATCCTGATTACTTGAAAGACAGAGATAAGTAAATCTCAACAATGAACTGCTGAGTGTTTCAAGCGTTTTCTGTTTTCATTTTAGATTTCCAGCATCTGCAGTATTTTGCTTTTGCTAAAGTGAAGTCTGATGGAACAGGTCTGAGAATATGCTCAGGTAATGCACTGCATGGTGCCCTAAACTATAACTTAAAAAAGATTTCATAGAGTTATGTTGCATATCACACCTCTCTCCTCCACTGCCATGCACAGCATGAAAGCAGACCTGCATTAGTGGCTTGAACTCAGCCCTCCACTCCTGTACCATGCTTTATAAAGTATTTTAGAAAGAATCCACAAATCCAACACCTTTTGCAGACATCATCCAGCAAACCAATCAGTTCAGGAACTCATTACTTCAGCAAAGAGTGGCATTAATCAAGAGAGTACAGACACGCACATCCTTTTACTTCAGTTTCCAGACTGGTGCCACAAAGAGGTCACTTTGGAGCTGTACAGATTGTAGCGCTGGTGCTAATCCAGAGGAGATAATCTAACAGTGCTGAACCCAGCAAGTTCATGATAAAAGCAGCCATCAGTGAAAGGAGGCCTTCCTCATCTTTCTCTAAGCTGGCTTCAAGCTTCAGCATCTTCAAAGGGGAGAGGGCTCATCCCTTTATTTATATCTCTGACTGCTTGAGAACGCGTTACATTACTCCAGGATGGTATGTTGCCTCCCTGGTGCAAGGGTCAAGGATGTCTCCGAGCGAGTGCAGGACATTCTGAAAAGGGAGGGAGAACAGCCAATTGTCGTGGTGCACATTGGTACCAACGACATAGGTAAAAAAAGGGATAAGGTCCTACGAGACGAATTTAAGGAGCTAGGAGTTAAATTAAAAAGTAGGACCTCAAAAGTAGTAATCTCAGGATTTCTACCAGTGCCATGTGCTAGTCAGAGTAGGAATCGCAGGATAGCACAGATGAATACGTGGCTTGAGCAGTGGTGCAGCAGGGAGGGATTCAAATTAGTGGGGCATTGGAACAGGTTCTGGGGAGGTGGGACCAGTACAAACCGGACGGTTTGGGCAGGAACGGAACCAATGTCCTAGGGGGAGTGTTTGCTAGTGCTGTTGGTGAGGAGTTAAACTAATATGGCAGGGGGATGGGAACCAATACAGGGAGACAGAGGGAAACAAAAAGGAGTCAAAAACAAAAGACAGAAAAGAGATGAGTAAAAATGGAGGGCAGAGAAACCAAAGGCAAGAAACAAAAAGGGCCACTGAATATAAAAGGGCTGCAGGAGGGGTAAAAACTAAAAATCATGGTTTAAAAACTAGGATGAAAACACTCTACCAAAATGCACGCAGCATTAGAAATAAAGTAAATGAGTTGACGGCACAAATCATTATAAATAGGTATGATTTGGTGGCCATTACAGAAACATGGTTGCAAGGTGGCCAAGACTGGGAATTAAACATACAGGGGTATCTGACGATTCAGAAAGATAGGCAAGAAGGGAAAGGAGGTGGGTAGCTCTGTTAATAAAGTATGATATCAGGGCAGTTGTGAGGGATGATATTGGCTCCAATGAACAAAATGTTGAATCATTGTGGGTGGAGATTAGAGATAGTAAGAGGAAAAAGTCATTGGTCGGCGTAGTTTATAGGCCCCCAAATAATAACTTCATGGTGGGGCGGGCAATAATCAAAGGAATAATGGAGGCATGTGAAAAAGGAACGGCAGTAGTTATGGGGGATTTTAACCTACATATCGATTGGTCAAATCAAATCGCAGGGGGTAGCCTGGAGGAGGAATTCATAGAATGCATATGGGATTGTTTCTTAGAACAGTATGTAACAGAACCTACAAGGGAGCAAGCCATTTTGGATCTGGTCCTGTGTAACGAGACAGGAAAAATAAACGATCTCCTCGTAAAAGATCCTCTCGGAATGAGTGATCACAATATGGTTGAATTTGTAATACAGATTGAGGATGAGGAAGTTGTGTCAGAAACGAGCGTACTATGCTTAAACAAAGGGGACTACAGTGGGATGAGGGCAGAGTTGGCTAAAGTAGACTGGAAACAAGGACTAAACGGTGGCACAATTGAGGAACAGTGGAGGACTTTTAAGGAGCTCTTTCATAATGCGCAACAAAAATATATTCCAGTGAAAAAGAAGGGCGGCAAGAGAAGAGATAACCAGCCGTGGATAACCAAGGAAATAAAGGAAAGTATCAAATCAAAGACCAATGCGTATAAGGTGGCCAAGGTTAGTGGGAAACTAGAGGATTGGGAAAATTTTAAGCAACAGCAAAGAATGACTAAAAAAGCAATAAAGAAAGGGAAGATAGATTTCAAAGGTAAACTTGCGCAAAACATAAAAACAGATAGTAAAAGCTTTTACAGATATATAAAATGGAAATGAGTGACTAAAGTAAATGTTGGTCCCTTAGAAGATGAAAAGGGGGATTTAATAATGGGAAATGTGGAGATGCCTGAGACCTTAAACAATTATTTTGCTTCCGTCTTCACAGTGGAAGACACAAAAACCATGCCAAAAATTGCTGGTCACGGGAATGTGGGAAGGGAGGACCTTGAGATGATCACAATCATTAGGGAGGTAGTGCTGGACAGACTAATGGGACTGAAGGTAGACAAGTCCCCTGGTCCTGATGAAATGCATCCCAGGGTATTAAAAGAGATGGCGGAAGTTATAGCAGATGCATTTGTTATAATCTACCAAAATTCTCTGGACTCTGGGGAGGTACCAGCGGATTGGAGAGCAGCTAATGTAACGCCTCTGTTTAAAAAAGGGGGCAGGCAAAAGGCAGGTAACTATAGGCCGGTTAGTTTAACATCTGTAGTGGGGAAAATGCTTGAAACTATCATTAAGGAAGAAATAGCGGGACATCTGGATAGGAATAATGCAATCAAGCAGACGCAGCATGGATTCATGAAAGGGAAATCATGTTTAACTAACTTACTGGAATTCTTTGAGGATATAACGAGCATGGTGGATAGAGGTGTACCAATGGATGTGGTGTATTTAGATTTCCAAAAGGCATTCGATAAGGTGCCACACAAAAGGTTACTGCAGAAGATAAAGGTACGCGGAGTCAGAGGAAATGTATTAGCATGGATAGAGAATTGGCTGGCGAACAGAAAGCAGAGAGTCGGGATAAATGGGTCCTTTTCCGGTTGGGAATCAGTGGTTAGTGGTGTGCCACAGGGATCAGTACTGGGACCACAACTGTTTACAATATACATAGATGACCTAGAAGAGGGGACAGAGTGTAGTGCAACAAAATTTGCAGATGACACAAAGATTAGTGGGAAAGCGGGTTGTGTGGAGGACTCAGAGAGGCTGCAAGGAGATTTGGATAGGTTAAGCGAATGGGCTAAGGTTTGGCAGATGGAATACAAAGTCGGAAAGTGTGAGGTGATCCACCTTTGGAAAAAAAACAGTAAAAGGGAATATTATTTGAATGGGGAGAAATTACAACATGCTGTGGTGCAGAGGGACCTGGGGGTCCTTGTGCATGAATCCCAAAAGGTTAGTTTGCAGGTACAGCAGGTAATCAGGAAGGCAAATGGAATGTTGGCCTTCATTGCGAAAGGGATGGAGTACAAAAACAGGGAGGTGTTGCTGCAACTGTACAGGGTATTGGTAAGGCCGCACCTGGAGTACTGCATGCAGTTTTGGTCACCTTACTTAAGGAAGGATATACTAGCTTTGGAAGGGGTACAGAGACGATTCACTAGGCTGATTCGAGAAATGAGGGGGTTACCTTATGATGATAGATTGAGTAGACTGAGTCTTTACTCCTTGGAGTTCAGAAGGATGAGGGGTGATCTTATAGAAACATTTAAAATCATGAAAGGGATAGACAAGATAGAGGCAGAGAGGTTGTTTCCATTGGTGGGGGAGACTAGAACGAGGGGGCACAGCCTCAAAATACGGAGGAGCCAATTTAAAACCGAGTTGAGAAAGAATTTCTTCTCCCAGAGGGTTGTGAATCTGTGGAATTCTCTGCCCAAGGAAGCAGTTGAGGCTGGCTCATTGAATGTTTTCAAGTCAAAGATAGATAGATTTTTAAGCAATAAGGGAATTAAGGGTTACGGGGAGAGGGCGGGTAAGTGGAGCTGAGTCCACGACCAGATCAGCCATGATCTTATTGAATGGCGGAGCAGGCTCGAGGGGCTAGATGGCCTACTCCTGTTCCTAATTCTTATGCTCTTATGTTCTTATTACAGATCAGGGCTTACGAGAAGAGGAGCTGAAAAGCCTGCTTCAACTTTGACTCATGAAATAATGATTATTACAGTGGGGAATGCTGCACAGGTTAACGGAGCAATTATTGTACGTGACAAGCTCCTCCACTGGAACTGTCAGAGAACTTCATCCTTTTTAAGTTTTGGAAAGTCAGCACAACTGTGAACGGCTTTATTTTTTTTCCATATTTTGTTAAGTAGTTTTTATTCCCCTCCTTATCATCATCATAGGCAGTCCCTCGAAATCGAGGAAGACTTGCTTCCATTCCAAAAATGAGTTCTTAGGTGATTGAACAGTCCAGTATGGGAATTACAGTCTCTGTCACAGGTGGGACAGACAGTCGTTGAGGGAAAGGGTGGGTGGGACAGGTTTGCCGCACGCACCTTCCGCTGCCTGCGCTTGGTTTCTGCATGCTCTCGGCGACGAGACTCGAGTTGCTCAGCGCCCTCCCGGATGCACTTCCTCCACTTAGGGCGGTCTTTGGCCAGGGATTCCCAGGTGTGGATGGGGATGTTGCATTTTATTAAGGAGGCTTTGAGATTGTCCTTGAAAGGTTTCCTCTGCCCACCTTGGGCTCGCCTGCCGTGTAGGAGTTCCGAGTAGAGCGCTTGCTTTGGGAGTCTTGTGTCAGGCATGCGAACAATATGGTCCGCCCAGCGGAGCTGGTCGAGTGTGGTCAGTGCTTCGATGCTGGGGATGTTGGCCTGGTCGAGGACGCTAACGTTGGTGCGTCTGTCCTCCCAGGGGATTTGCAGGATCTTGCGAAGACATCGTTGGTGGTATTTCTCCAGCGATTTGAGGTGTCTACTGTATATGGTCCACGTCTCTGAGCCATACAGAAGGGTGGGTTTCACAACAGCCCTGTAGACCATGAGCTTGGTGGCAGATTTGAGAGCCTGATCTTCGAATACTCTTTTCCTCAGGTGGCCAAAGACTGCGCTGGCGCACTGGAGGCAGTGTTGAATCTCGTCGTCGAGGTCTGCCCTTGTTGATAACAGGCTCCCGAGGCATGGAAAGTGGTCCACATTTTCCAGAGCCGCGCCGTGGATCTTGGTGACTGAGGGGTAGTGCTGTGTGGTGGGGTCAGGCTGGTGGAGATCCTATGCCTTACAAGCTCTCCTTATACAGAGACACTTGCACCTTATTTCAATAAAAGTTTGATTGACAAAATGAAAACCTGTTTCTAGATCGTAGAACTTGCAGCTCAGTAGAAGACAAATTGACTTTGGATCTCCTGTTGCTCTAAAGGTACGCATGTAAACAATGAACTTTTCTCCAGCAGCTGGTGATCCATGTGGGTGCCCAACTAAAAACTGATGGATACAGGGAATTTCCTCATGGCGAATTGACGTTTCCGAAGGCAGACAAGGAGTGACATCCTCAGTCATTTCAGATACTTACAATGAACGTTCCCTCGAATTATTTTTTGGGCTGCGTGACCCATTCAAATATCTGCGCGTGCGAGGATTTTGCCGTTAAAAGTCGAGACAGCTATGCAGCCGCGCAGCTTAAAGGGAACATTGCTTACAATCCTCTCTGTTGTGGAGACAATGCTGCTCACTCTTCGTTCAACGGAACCATAAAAAACATTGAGAACTGCTAGTATCAAATTCAAAGTTAACATGCTCAAGGCTTCTGATTGCATTATAAAATGCAAGTAAAAGGCTCTGCTTTCTGAGCTTAAAATGTGTGTGTATTATTATACAAATAGCTTTTTAAAAAAACATTATTTGTTCCTGCTTATTATCCAGTGATCTCTGCTGGAAGCATGCGTATGTAGGTGTCAGTTGAGACAGGAGGAATATGTTCAGTCTGCCGACTGTCAAAAGCTCACAAGTAAATAATGGGCATTAGGTGAGATACTGGAGACTGGAGGGTGTACATGGAACCATATACCAGCAAGGCATCAATTGGGCCTTTATTTTTATTAGTTCCTGGGATGTGGGTGTCGCTGGTAAGGCCAGAATTTATTGCCCATCCCTAATAGCCCTTGTGAAGATGGTGGTGAGCCGCCTTCTTAAACAGCTGCAGTCCACATGGTGAAGGTACTCCCACAATGCTGTTAGGGAGGGAGTTCCAGGATTTTGACCCCAGTGACTATGAGAAACAGCAATGTATTTCCAAGTCATGATGGTGTGTGAGTTGGAGGGGAAGTTGGAGGTGATGATGTTTCCAGGTGCCTGCTGCCCTTGTCCTTCTAGGTTGCACAGGTCGTAGGTTTGGGAGGTGCTGCCGAAGAAGCCTTGGCGAGTTGCTGCAGTCATGGTGTGCCGGTGGTGGAGGGAGTAAATGTTTAAGGTGGTGGATGGGGTGCTAATCAAGGGGGCTGCTTTGTCCTGGATGATGTCGAGCTTCTTGAGTGTTGTTACAGCTGCACTCATCCAGGCAAGAGGAGAGTATTCCATCACATTCCTGACTTGTGCCTTGTAGATAGTGGAAAGGTTTTGGGAAGTCAGGAGGTGAGACACTCACCACAGAATACCCAGCCTCTGACCCGCTCTTGAAGCCACAGCATTTATGTGGCTGGTCCAATTAAGTTTCTGGTCAATGGTGACCCCCAGGGTGTTGATGTTGGGGAATTCAGCAATGGTAATGATGTTGCATGTCAAGGGTCGGTGGTTAGATGCTCTCTTGTTGAAGATAGCCATTGCCTGGCACTTGTGTGGTGCGAATGTTACTGGGCACTTATCAACCCAAGCCTGAATGTTGTCCATGTCTTGCTGCATGCGGGCATAGACTGCCTGTAAATAAATGAGCTGAAATCGGTAGGTAATGCAAGGTCAGCTCCATTGCTGATGTGCCAGGATTGCCAGGGCCACAATGTTGGGCATCAGTAGCCATCATATTATCTGCCCAATGTCTTATGCTCTTTGCCAGAGCAATCAGAAGACTTTACTGATGAATAATATGCTCTGTTTTGCAGAGCTCAATATCCCTGTGTACATTAAACTTTGCTTTTTCTTTCTTTGAGAGATGATCCTAGAATCATGGCAGAGAAATCATACAGTACTGAAGTAGACCATTCAGCCTAATGTGCTTGTACTTTTAAAGAGCTATCCTATTAGTCCCACTCCCCTGCTCTTTTCCCATAGCCCTGCACATTTTTCCTTTTCCAGTATATGTCCAATTCTCTTTTGAAAGTTACTATTGAATCTCCTGCCACCACCCTTTCAGGCAGTGCATTCCAGATCATAACAACTTGATTGATAAAATATTATCATGCTTAAGCTGTTATGCACAACATGACTCACAATTAATGAGAGAAGGATTTGTTTAATGTTTGGTCCAACTGACTATGACACCTTCAGAAACCTTGCAGACAGCAAGTTGTCATGAATAGCAGTGGCTCTGCATGGAGACCGGTTACTAGTGAGGTCTCACACGGATCATGCAAGTAATTGCAAGTGAGAAATGGATCCAAACATCATCATCATAGGCAGTTCCTCGGAATCGAGGAAGACTTGCTTCCACTCCTGAAGTGAGTTTTTCGGTGACTGACCAGTCCAATACGAGAGCCACAGACTCTGTCACAGGTGGGGCAGACAGTCGCTGAGGGAAGGGGTGGGTAGGACTGGTTTGCCACACGCTCTTTCCGCTGCCTTCGTTTGACCTCTTCATGCTCTCGCCTTTGAGACTCGAGGTGCTCAATGCCCTCCCGGATGTACTTTCTCCATTTCGGGTGGTCTTTGGCCAGGGACTCCCATGTGTCAGTGGTGATGTCGCACTTTATCAGGGAGGCTTTGAGGGTGTCCTTGTAACGTTTCCGCTGCCCACCTTTGGCTCGATTGCCATGAAGGAGCTCCGCATAGAGCACTTGTTTTGGGAGTCTCGTGTCTGGCATGCGAACTATGTGACCTGCCCAGCGGAGCTGATCGAGAGTAATCAGTGCTTCAATGCTGGGGATGTTAGCCTGGACGAGGGCACTAATGTTGGTGTGCCTGTTCTCCTAGGGGATTTGCAGGATCTTGCGGAGACATTGTTGGTGATATATCTCCAGCGACTTGAGGTGTCTTCTGTACATGGTCCATGCCTCTGAGCCATACAGGAGGGCGAGTATTACTACAACCCTGTAGACTATGAGCTTGGTGGTAGATTTGAGGGCCTGGTCTTCGAACACTCTTTTCTTCAGACGGCCGAAGGCTGCATTGGCATACTGTTGAATGGATCCAAACACTGGGCTATCATTAATCACAATTCATTTCTGCACATGTAATCGCTGTGGCCAAGAATCCTGCTGTTCAGTATTTATAGTGAAATTGTGGACATATTCTTTATACACTAGTTTGCACTATAGTTAACAACAGAAATCATCCACATCTTCATATCATTGGCAAACTTACAACCAGTGGCCCTCAGCCTTCATTCAGATCACTGATGTATATCGCAAAGAGTTATGGCCGTAATAACAATCTCTGTCGAACTGCACTAGTCATGGGTCTCTACACAGTGTCGCAACCATTAATGATAACCCTTTGTCTATAAGAAAGCAACTAATTCCGTATCCAACCCAGGACCTGCCGTCCAATCCTACATGACTCCATGTTATATTTAACTTGATTGAGTTCTTTGATGAGGTAGCAGAGATTTGATGAGGGTAGAGCAGTTGATGCCGTGTATATGGATTTTCAAAAAGGTGTCTGACAAAGTACCACATAATAGACTTGTTAGCAAAATTGAAGCCCATGGGATTAAAGGGACAGTGGCATCATGGATACAAAATTGGTTAAGGGACAGAAAGCACAGTAGTAATGAACGGTTGTTTTTCAGACTGGAGAGAGGTACATAGTGGTGTTCCCCAGGACCACTACTCTTTTTAATATGTATTAATGAACTGGACTTGGGTATGCAGCGCATAATTTCAATGTTTTCAGATGACATAAAATGCAGAAATGTAGTAAACAATGAGAAGGATAGTAATGGACTTCAAGGGAACAAAGACAGACTGGTGAAATGGGCAGGCACATGGCAGATGAAATTTATCGCTGAGAAGTGTGAAGTGATACATTTTGGTAGGAAGAAAGAGGAGAGTCAATATGAAGCAAATGGTATAATTTTAAAGGGGGTGCAGGAACAGAGACCTGGGGGTGTAACCAGAGGACACAGATTTAAGGTGATGGGGCCTGCTCCTGCTCCTAATTCTTATGTTCTTATGTACACAAATCTTTGAAGGTGGCAGAACAAGTTGAGAAGGCTGGTAAAAAAGCATATAGGATCCTTGGCTTTATGACTAGAGGAACAGAGTACAACAGCAAAGAAGTTATGCTAAACCTTTATAAAATACTGATTCGGCCTCAGCTATTGTGTTCAATTCTGGGCACCACACTTTAGGAAGGATATAAAGGCCTTAGAGAGGGTGCAGAAGAGATTTGCTAGGATGGTGCCAGGGATAAGTGACTTTAGTTATGTGGAGAGACTGGAGAAGCTGGGGTTGTTCTCCTTTGAGCAGAGAGGAGATTTGATAGAGGTGTTCAAAATCATGAATGGTATTGATTGTGTGAATAAGGAGAAACTGTTTCCAGTGGCAGAAGGGTCAGTAACCAGAGAACACCGATTTAAGGTGATTGAAAACAGAACCAGAAGCGACATGAGGATGTTTTTATACACATTGAGCTGTTGTGATCTGGAATGCACTGCTTGACAGGATGGTGGAAGCAGATTCAATAGTAACATTTGAAAGAAAATTGGATAGATGTTTGATGAGGAAAGAAATTACAGGACAATGGGGAAAGGGCAGGGAAGTGGGACTAATCTCTACCAAAGAATCGGCACAGGCATGATGGGCCGAATGGCCTCCTTCAGTGCTGTATCACTCTATGATTCTATAAAGCAGTCTATTGTGAGGCACCTTATCAAAAGCTTTCTGAATATACAATGTCTACTGGGCTACCTTCATCGATCAACTTGATAACTGCTTCGAAAAATTTAAACAGGTTGCTGAGGGGTGACCATTTATTCCAGAAGCTATGTGGACATTATTTGTCAAGGTGGTTGTATAGGGCATCCCTAATTGTCCCTTCTCTAGCAACTTTCCTACAAGTTACCGCAAGCAGATGGGCCTATAATTTGTTGGTTCGCACTTGTTTCCCTTTCTGTACATCTTTCTAATCACCAGAAAACAATTCCTGACACCAGGGCCCCAATTTTGCACAGCATTGGGCGCCGTTTTTTAGGCGCTCAGCGATTTTTCTGACGCTGAAGCTTAGTTTAAAGATTCCACAATGTTGAGGCGCTGGTGCCGACTACCAGCGGCAGACTGTTTGGTGCCATACATTCTGGGCCTGGTTAACGTTGAAAAGTAGCTTACGTGCCATCAGGCCAACTTTCCTCATTAATGATATTTTTTTAATTGGCGCACAGATACTAGAAACATAGGAAAAAGCCTTACCTTCAGTTAAAGAAATCCGCGCTGGCCCGCTCCTATCCCTGGCCGAAGGGCCTCCCTGGCTATTTTACATAAACTTTAAAAATAAAACAGATAAAAGGAAACTTACCATTAATGCTACTCCTTCGATGATAGAACTGTAAGCATTCAAATAAAACATAAATCTTTACCAACTTTTCCATTGATGTCCCAAGTGGCCCAAAATTTTCAAAGATGTTCCTGAAGTCCAGGGAAGCCTTCTAGGTCCACACAGCAGGCAAAATCACCAAATGAATAGGAGTCTTCAACCCAAAAACATCAAGTGCAGCCTTTTCGCAATGCTCCACACAGCCAACTCGACCCGCTGCTATCCCAGGCCAAAAGTCCTCCACACAAGACAGTGCAAGACATTCCAGGCACATAGGGAACCATCAGTGATTTTTAATGAAGACTGGATATTAAATTTTATTTATTAAATAATCCCCCTAAAATTTTTAGTGTTTTAATACAATGTTGCAATGCTTAGGTGGACAATAACAAACAATAATATATTTGAAGGGATATTAAATTAGTGTAAAAATGTCTTTATATAATGGAATAGGGCCTGATCAACCTCATGTATGTTTTGCACCTTGTTTTGAAGCCTACCTCCACTCTTGCCTCAGCCCATCAGCTGATACCCTTGATCACCTTGTGTACCTTGTTCATGTCCAGACTCAACTACTGCAATGTTCTTCTAGACGGACTTGCATCCTCCACCTTCCTTAAAATTTAGCTCATCCAAAACTCTGTTACACATAGTCCCGCTGACCCATCACCCCTGTTCTTGCTGCCCTACATTGGCTCCTGGTCCAAAGACACCTCCAATTTATAATTCTGAGCTCTATTTTTAAATTCCTTCATGACCTCAGCTGCCCTAATGCTCTAACCTCCTCCAGCCCTAAAATTCCCACCAGAACTCTACATTCTTTTCTCCCTTGCCCCAACATTGCCAGCCGTGCCTTCAGCCGTCTAGGCCCCACATTCTAGCATTTACTCACTGAACCTCTCCACCTCCCTCTCCTTCTTTAAGACCCTCACAAGCCCATCTCTTTGACCCTGATTTTCGTCACCCCTCCTAATAGCTCCTTTCTTGGCTGGATGTCCGTTAAGGTCGGAGTACACTTGTGTGAAGCACCTTCAGACATTTTTAAATGTTAAAGGTGTAATATAAAAGCTGGTTGCTGCATGATATGCTCCTTAACAAGAGGAGGTACCTAACGACAATTTAATTCCCAATCAGGTGTTTTTAATGATCTGAACATGTCAACGGATTCAACATGTCAACATGTCAAATGGCCTCATTCCTTGTGACCTATACGTTTAAACGACACAATTATAGACCAGTCAGCCTGACATCGGTAGTGGGTAAAATGATGGAATCAATTATTAAGGATGTCATAGCAGTGCATTTGGAAAGCGGTGACATGATAGGTCCAAGTCAGCATGGATTTGTGAAAGGGAAATCATGCTTGACAAATCTTCTGGAATTTTTTGAGGATGTTTCCAGTAGAGTGGACAAGGGAGAACAAGTTGATGTGGTATATTTAGACTTTTAGAAGACGTTCGACAAGGTCCCACACAAGAGATTGATGTGCAAAGTTAGAGCACATGGGATTGGGGGTAGTGTGCTGACATGGATTGAGAACTGGTTGTCAGACAGATAGCAAAGAGTAGGAGTAAATGGGTACTTTTCAGAATGGCAGGCAGTGACTAGTGGAGTACCACAAGGTTCTGTGCTGGGGCCCCAGCTGTTTACACTGTACATTAATGATTTAGATGAGGGGATTAAATGTAGTATCTCCAAATTTGCGGATGACACTAAGTTGGATGGCAGTGTGAGCTGCGAGGAGGATGCTGTGAGGCTGCAGAGCGACTTGGATAGGTTAGGTGAGTGGGCAAATGCATGGCAGATGAAGTATAATGTGGATAAATGTGAGGTTATCCACTTTGGTGGTAAAAACAGAGAGACAGACTATTATCTGAATGGTGACAGATTAGGAAAAGGGGAGGTGCAAAGAGACCTGGGTGTCGTGGTACATCAGTCATTGAAGGTTGGCATGCAGGTGCAGCAGGCGGTTAAGATAGCAAATGGCATGTTGGCCTTCATAGCAAGGGGATTTGAGTACAGGGGCAGGGAGGTGTTGCTACAGTTGTACAGGGCATTGGTGAGGCCACACCTGGAGTATTGTGTACAGTTTTGGTCTCCTAACCTGAGGAAGGACATTCTTGCTATTGAGGGAGTGCAGCGAAGGTTCACCAGACTGATTCCCGGGATGGCGGGACTGACCTATCAAGAAAGACTGGATCAACTGGGCTTGTATTCACTGGAGTTCAGAAGAATGAGAGGGGACCTCATAGAAACATTTAAAATTCTGACGGGGTTAGACAGGTTAGATGCAGGAAGAATGTTCCCAATGTTGGGGAAGTCCAGAATCAGAGGTCACAGTCTAAGGATAGGGGTAAGCCATTTAGGACCGAGATGCGGAGGAACGTCTTCACCCAGAGAGTGGTGAACCTGTGGAATTCTCTACCACAGAAAGTTGTTGAGGCCAATTCAATAAATATATTCAAAAAGGAGTTAGATGAGGTCCTTACTACTAGGGGGATCAAGGGGTATGGTGAGAAAGCAGGAATGGGGTACTGAAGTTGAATGTTCAGCCATGAACTCATTGAATGGCAGTGCAGACTAGAAGGGCCGAATGGCTTACTCCTGCACCTATTTCCTATGTTTCTATGTTTCTATGTTCCTGTTCTAAGGTGTTCATAAAGCTAGACTGGGTCAGAGTCACTGATATATGTACCATGGTCCTGTTCTAAGGTGTTCATGGATCTAGACTGGGTCAGGGTCACTGATATATGCACCATGGTCCAGCATTGCATTTATCAGTGACCCAGAACAAGTCAGGATTCATGAACACCGTTGTAATGGAACCTGCCCCTGTATCATTTAAACTTATAGGTTACAAGGAATGAGGCCATTTGTCATTTTGAGTCCGTTCCTTTCTCCAAAAATATTTAATAGTAATGCATTAAAAAATGAAGTGCAGGAGTCAGGTTTAAAGTCCAAAATAAATATGAAATATGTTTATTAAACATTTGTATAAAACAGTTGTACTTAGCTTAACATGATTTATCTTTAAACTTTCGTAACTTTTAAAACTTTAATGAATTATGTGACAAACTTTCAAACAAACCAACAAACAAACAAGCCATTTATCCTCCTCCTTAGCGCTGTGCGCCACTCCCGCCAGTAGATGCCGCTACCCCTGCGCGTGCCCATTGTTGCAGACTTCTGCTTCCTCACCCCCCACACCCCGAGGTTTAATCTGTATTGTTTCCGATGCGGCGTTTCTTGCCGTTGGGTTACAACAGGGACAGAGCCAAAATATGTCATTGTGGAAGGCCCGGGTTCCTCTTCGTAATTATCCTCAGCTTGTGGATCAACCCCTGATTTTGGTGCGGAGTAGAAAAAGTTCCTCGCATCAATGACAGCCTGGGTGAGCCCCTCTATTGCTGCTACTACCTCAGTCATCTGTCCCAAAAATCTTTCCACCTGTAATGACAGTCCCGCAATTTCTCCCCTCATCTCACCCATTCCTCCAGCCAGTGTTGCTACCTCATCTCTCAGTCCCCCTAACTCTACCCTCACCCCACCGAAGGCGTCCAGGAGCAATCGCGATAGTTGGATGTTCTCCCTGCTCATCCCCTCGAGATGTCCTATGTTCTCGGAATCCTGTGTTTCTGCATCAACTCTCCCTTCCACCCTCCTCTGCCGTCTCGCAGGTGTGGCTTGCTGCGACACACTGGGACCCGCAGCCCCAGTCAGCACACCTAGAAATGTCCCATCGGTTAATTCGCTCAGGAAAGGGCTTGGAATCGTCAAGGGGTTCAGCATCTCCAAATCCAGGGTAACCATCTCGTTGTCAAAGTCTTCATGCTGCCCTTCATTCTCCTGATGTAGAATATCTGGAGTGGTGGTTTCCTGAACATGCTCTTCTTCTACTTCAGGTGCATCTTCTGTCTGCTCCTGATGTGCAACATCAGCAAAACAGAACAGAGATGCTTGGTTAGCAGCAGGGAGGAAGGAGAAGCGTAGGCAGCACATGCAGTACGTAACACTTAACCAACCCAGATTTTGCCATTTGCAGGGCTTACCCTGTGTTGGAAAACTGGGACCAGCTTCCACGTTGATGGTTGGCCTTCTCCTGTAACATTTAATCATTGACGTGATCCTCTGCTCCACGGCTGTTAGTTGCAGCCTACTTGCTGGACCTCCTCCAGTTTGTGACCGTTTTCGATTGATCTGTGACACCATCTTCTGCAAAGATAAAAATTGAACTTTTTAAAGAGAGGATCCTTCGAACACACACACAATCACACATACATGGATCACATTTACAGATGTTATTGCAGTGCATAAATAGAAATATAATTAAAAACGTAAATACATTTAAATATAAATTATTACTTACAGTCACTGCTTGTCCGAGGTCTTGCCATTTCTTTTTCAGCTGTGCCCTGGTTCTTGGGTTATGGACATTGCATTAAACTAGACTGCGACCTGGTCCCAAACCTCTGTGAGTACAGAGGGTTTAAGTTTCTTTTTAATCGAAGCTCCCCTTGTTTTCAAGAATTTCCCATCTATTCTCAATTAAGTCTACCAGGGGCTCAATTTCTTCCTCGAGTAATCTCTTGGCCCTTACAGCTTCCCCTTATTCGTCTCCGTCTCCATCTCCATCTCTGCCCCTTTCGTCTTCTCTGCGCAATTCCCTTGCATCCATCTCGTGATTGAAGCTGTATTTCCTACCTGCCAATCCACCTCTACCACCAATGGATTCTCACTGGTGATCCACACAGTTTACACATGTGTTGATTTTTTTTTTTGAGCGCATGCACTGCGCGTTTTAGGTGTACGCTCCCCCCCCTCCCTCTCCCCCCCCCCACTCCCTCCCCCATTCCTCCCTTCCTCCCCCCACCCCCCTCCCTCTCCTTCCCCGCACCTCCTCTCCCTCCTCCCCGAGATCGACTCGGGTAGGGCCGGCTCGACAGGATGATTATGTTTGCTGGAAACTTGGGATCTTTTTTTCCAGCGCAGACAGTCCACAACGAAACATGCTTACAGGCCAGTGTATGCCTTTATTTCTGCTTGGGCAAAATTGGGGCCCAGATAACGACTGAATATGTGAGCAAAGGACTCACTTAACGGCTCCCATTTCTGTCAGCAACATTTAGATGGATGCCATGTGGACTAGTAACTCAGTCGAATTTACTTATTTCAAATGCAATTATATGTTTCTTCGGTTGGAAATAAATAATAAACTTGAAGGCCTAAATCAAACATTGAAAGGGTATACCTTAAAATAAAATTAAGTGTGCTCAATGAAAATCAGCGGTTTCTATAGTTAGCGGGCAATCTGCCTCACTGATTTACTACCCAAGCAGTACAGAAGGAGTTGCAGCCAGAATATTTAATAGATTGCTCACAGATCTTCCGTGGCATTACTTGGTTGGCACGCTCTTTTATCAGGACAGGAGTTTGATAGTGTACTACATAATGTATTATTTTGCTTTAATGGATGTGTCCTTTTAAGGCAACAAAGTCTACTCTTGTTAAGTAACACAAGCTCACATCACTCAGGTTTGGTCAGAGAACTTTGAGAAATTGTAAAATACTCGTCTGTTTTGGTTCCAACTCAGAAGCACCCAGGATTAAACAGATTTTGTTTACTCTATGTTTTAAGGCACTGTTCAAACAGCAATAAAATGTAACATTGGCAATATGAAATCTGGCATGTAACAATTGTACATACTGAAATACCATTTTTACTATATTATTAAGACAAACAGACATAAATATGTAGATAGACGGACAAACAAGCTGATAAAGTAGCTAGCTACTTTAAACAAGCTAATAAAATAGGTACATTTCCATTCAAAGAAAGATTTGCAATTACATTAAAAAAGAAAGACTTGCATTTCTATAGCACCTTTTATGACCACCGGACATCTCAAAGTGCTTTACAGCCAATGAAGTACATTTGGAGTGTAGTCACTGTTGTAATGTGGGAAACGTGACAACCAGCTTGTGCATAGCAAGCTCCCACAAATAGCAATGTGATAATGACCAGACAATCTGTTTTTGTTATGTTGATTGAGGGATAAATATTGGCCAGAACACAAGGGATAACTCTCCTGCCCTTCTTCGAAAAAGTGCCAATGGGATCATTTACGTCCACCTGAGGGGGCAAACGGGGCCTCGGTTTAATGTCTCATCTGAAAGACGGCAACTCCAACAGTGCGGCACTCCCTCAGTACTGCACTGAAGGGCCAGCCTAGTTTATGTGCTCAAGTCTTTGGAGTATGACTTGAAGAGTGCTACCCACTGAGCCAAGGCGATTATGGGAAATTATGAGAGTTGGTGTCAATACGAATTTCTTCGTTTGTTCTTTACCCCTCGCGCCACACAATTTCTGCAATGTTGATATATTTGATGGGGATTGATAATAATAACAGCACCAAGCCATTGTTATTGCAGTCATTTTAAGGTTCTTCTCCCTGCACTCTATGTAGGGGTGGAGTGTCAACAAAGCTTGTGTATATTTTGAATTTGAGAAAGAACTGACTTCTCCAGATCTGTGATCAAAATTCTTGTGCGGTTTTAATAAAATTAACTAAACTTGCATTAGTTCATCCTTGATAATCAGAGTGATTCTGGCAAGTGGACATGAAAGTGAGCCAGGAATCAATGCAAATGGTTTCCTTAGCATTGAGTTAGTAAATACTTTGTGCCACTGATAAGAGCACTTAAGACAGCGAGTTCAAAACAAAGTGGCTATAATGGTGGATTTAAATTTTCATATCAACTGGCAGGAGTGGAACAGCACAGTAGTAAAGGCCGTGAATTTCTGGAATGTATTGGAAACAGTTTTCTGGAACGATAGCCTAGAAATTTGTCTCGGGCGGTGACACAAAACGAGTGGTATTGGATCGGCCGCCCGTTATACGCAGTGCCTGATATTCAGTTTCATCGTAGCCAGTGACCTTTCATCAGAACCAGGCTGTCACCAACCTGAAGTGTTAACTCTGTTGGGGGCCAAAATTGCCCTTTTCCTGAAGACCTAACAACGGAAAGCGGCGGCCATGCTGCAGAGTGCAATGGCCGTCGACTTTTCGTGTAATGGCCGCCAGTATCAAAATTCCGCTTCCGTGTTATTCCGGCAGTGACCTGCTCCCCTGCCACCCCCCACCCGCCACTGCTGCCGATCCATGCTAAGTGCATCATCACAGTGCGCACTGCCGATCTACCCCTCCTGCCCCCCCCCACCCTCCCCCCACCCCCCCCCCCCCCCGCCCCGATGGCGAAATTTCGCCATGAAAGTCTTTGGCCCACCCAGCAGTGCCAAAACAAGCTTTTTCGCAGCAGTCCAGTGAGGCTGAGGCCTTCTGCAATGGCGGTGCGGCTTCCCTTAAAGGGGAGGACCTATTGCCGCTGCCGCCATGTTCTTTTTGTCGGCTGACTGCCATGTCGGCCCAACAATTATGCCCCTTCATGGGTGCCAGGCCGCTGGCCCGGTCAAAACCCTCCCTGGTGGCACACGCTCTCCCCTTTAAGTGAAGGAGAGCGCCGCGGTGACACGGCACTGTGATGACGTCAACACAGCGGCCACTCCGCACCCCCCCCCCAATTTCCGCCCCTCTAGTGTTGTCACCGCCACATATCTGCCCCCTTTAAGAGCGAGTTCTGGATCTGAATTTTTTTTTAAAAAACAAAGTGAAATTTCGCTCAAGGGGCAACCTCAACCACTTGGTAAAAACACTCGAAATGGTGGGTGTGGAGGACGATTTCGGGTCTTTTCTCTCTCCACAGATGCTGCCTGACCGACTGATTGTTTCCAGAATTTTTTGTTTTTATTTCAGCTTTCCAGCATCTGCAGTATTTTGCTTTTGCATTAAAGCTGGGAAAAATATATTCTGCATTGGAAAAAAAGTGAACTTCAAAATTGCTAAATAAATGTCTGTGTTTTTTTTATTTCCTCTAAATAGCAGCTCCCTTGTCTGGAAGTTAATGGGAATTTCTTTCTCAAATAGAATTCTATCAGCAATCCAATTACCCAAAGGGAAGCCTCGGTGCATAAAACGTCTTGACCTGTCTGCGAGAAATGTAGTGATTTGTATCATACGACATTAACTCTGCCCTACAATGTACACATATCTCACAAATTACCAGACCCTCATGGCACAATAAGTGCATGCTAAACTGTCTTTTATTATTGGGGCCTCATCAGAGAATGTATTATTAATGTAATTTTTATTTCTTTTTCATTTAACAACATTTTCCCTTCTCTACCTCTGCCCTCTGCAGACAACTGAGTGGAGCAGACTGCATTCCTGCCCATTAAATAATGTTTTAAGGCACCTTCCTGCCTACTTCTTGTCAGGAGCAGGCAGGCTCCTCGATTTACTGGCCAGTAAAGTTCCCGAGGAATTCATCCAGTACGCTCTCCGGTTATAGCTCTAGCTTCCTTTGTTTGACATAGAAGGCTTATCGTTGAGAATATCAAGCCTTTCATGTGAGTTTGGTCATATCTGGAAAATTCACGGAGTCAATCCTGGTCTCCCAATGGGAAATCGAAGGGAGGCTGGCAGGGCAAGACTAATGGCCACCTGAAGAAGTGGGTAGGGGACCTGTCCCTGTTACTAGGTCGCCACTTATTTGCAGTGGAACGTGCAACCAATAGGCAATTCTCCAATTGGTTCTCAAGAGCCTACAGCAGTTTAAATGGAGCACAGATTGTTGAGCTGAAATTCACTGGCTGTGAAGCACTTTAGGACATCTTGAGGTCATGCAAACTGCGATATAAATGTGTTTTTTTCATTCACTACATTCACTAAATACCAGCAATTACAGTATTAGGAAACCAAACACCAATCACTGTATCACCAAACTGATCAATCTCAGTATCACCAAACTGACCAATCACAGTAGCACCAAAGTGATCAATCACAGTAGCACCAAAGTGATCAATCACAGTAGCACCAAAGTGATCAATCACTATCACCAAACACCAATCACAGTAGCAACAAACTGACCAATCACAGTAGCACCAAACACCAATCACTGTATCACTGTATCACCAAACTGATCAATCACAGTATTATCAATCAAAGACCATCTATTATTTAAAAAGAAGATGCTGGAATCTGGAATAAAAACAGAAAGTGCTGGAAATCTCAGGTCAGTCAGCATCTATGAAGAGGAAGCAGAGTTAACGTTTCGGGTCGTTGACCCTTCATCAGAACTGGGGAGTGTTCGGAAAGAACAGATTCTTAACAAGCACTGAAAGGGGGAGGGGAAGAAAGACCAAAAGGGAAGGTCTGTGAGAGGTTGGAAGAGAGGAGAGATTGGAGAGACAAAAGGGATGATGGCCCAAATTCAAATGGTAATGCCAGAGTTAGAAAAACATTAGTCAGGATAGGATGTGAATGTTGGGATAATGACCAGCTGCCATTAGAGACCAGGAGAAAAAAAAGAAAGAAATAGGCTCGGGCGGGCGGTGGGGAGAAGGGAGCCAAAGATTGGCAGCGGTTACGGTCTGAAATTTTGGAACTCAATGTTGAGTCCAGAAGGCTGTAAAATGCCTAAACGAAAGATGAGGTGCTATTCCTCGAGCTTGCGTTGAGCTTCGTTGGAACAGTGTCGGAGACCAAGGACAGAGAGGTCAGAGTGGGAGTGGAGTGGAGTGGAGAATTAAAGTGACAGCGACTGGAAGCCCAGGGGCACACTTGCAGACTGAACGGACGTGCTCTCAAAGCGGTCACTCAATCTACGCTTGGTCTCCCCAATGTAGAGGACACATCGTGAGAAGTGAATCAGTATACTAAATTGAAAGAAGTATAAGTAAATCGTTGCTTCATCTGGAAGGAGTATTTGGGTCCCTGGACAGTGGGAAGGGAGGAGGTAAAAGGGCAGGTGTTGCATCTCCTGCACTTGCACGGAAATGTGCTGTGGGAAGGGGAGAGGATGCTGGGGGTGACTGCGGAATGGACCAGGGTGTCGCGAAGGTAGCAGTCCCTTTGGAATGCTGAGAGGGGAGGGGAGGGGAGGGGAAGATGTGATTGGTGGTGGGATCACGCTGGAGATGGCAGAAATGGAGGAGGATGATCCGTTGAACGTGGAGGCTGGTGGAGTGAAAGGTGAGGCCAAGGGGAACCCTGTCATGGTTCTGAGAGGGGGGGAAGGGGTGAGAGCAGAGGTGCGGGAAATAGAACAGACACGGTCGAGAGCCATGTTAACCAAGGTGGAGGGGAATCCTCTGGTGAGGAAAAAGGAAGACATGTCAGAGGCACAAGTGTGAAAGGTGGCATAGACGGAGCAGATGTGATGGAGATGGAGAAACTGGGAGAATAGAATTGAGTCCTTATAGTATGCGGGGTGGGAGGAAGTGTAGTCCAGGTAGCTATAGGAGTCAGTGGGCTTATAGCGGATACTGGTCGAAAGCCTATTCCCAGAGATGGAGACAGAGAAGTCAGAGAAGGGAAGGGAAGAGTAAGACAGAGATGGACCATGTAAAAGTGAGGGAAGGGTGGAAATTGAATGTAAAGTGAATGACATTTTCAAGTTTAGGGTGAGAGCAGGAAACGGCACCGATACAGTCATCAATGTGCCGGAAAAAGAGGTGAGTAGGACTAGAACAAAGAATGTTTCACATATGCCACGAAAAGGCAGGCATAGCTAGGACCCATTTGGGTTCCCATAGCAACACCTTTAATTTGGAAGAAGTGAGTGGAGTTAAAGGAGAAGTTGTTCAATGTGATGAACAAGTTCAGCCAGGCAGAGGAGGGTGGTGGGGGATGGGGACTGGTTGGGCCTCTGCTCGAGGGAGAAGCGGAGCGTCCTCCGGCCATCCTGGTGGGGGATGGAATTGTAGAGTGATGGACGTCCATGGTGAAAAGGAGATGGTTGGAGCCGGGAAACTGGAAACTGTTAAAGTGACGGAGGGCGTCGGAGGAGTCACGAATGTAGGTGGGAAGAGAGTGGACAAGGGGGAAAAAAAGAATCGAGATAGGAAGAAATAAGTTCTGTGGGGCACGAACAGGCTGAAACGATGGGTCTATCGGGGCAGTCCTGTTTGTGGATCTTTGGAAGGAGGTAGAAGTGGGCTGTGCGGGGTTGGGGAACTATGAGGTGGGTGACTGTGGAGGGAAAATCACCAGAGGAGATTAAATTAGTGACAGTCTGGAAAATGATGGCTTAATATTCAGTAGTGGGGTCATGGTCAAGGGGAGGTAGGAGGAGGTCTCAGAGAGTTGGCGATCAGCCTCTGCAAGGTAGAGGTCGGTTTGCCAAACAACAACAGCGCCACCCTTGTCAGCAGTTTGATGACAAGGTTAGGGTTGGATCTGAGTGAGCCGAGTGCTTCAAGTTCAGAGGGAGGTAGGTTGGAGTGAGTGAGTGAGGGAAGCAGAGAAATTGAGAAGGCCGATGTCCCATCGGCAGTTTCAATGAAGAGGTCTAGAGAGGGTAAGAGGCCAGAGGGAGGGGTCCAGGTAGAGCGTGAATTCTGAAACATTTAGATTTCAGGAGGCACACTGATGTTCCAGGACTGACATGCTGAATTTGGGTAAACTTTAAGTGTGAGATTACACCTGACCCTGTTTGCAGTGGTAAATATAATTGGTTCTTTGTGATACACCTTCAAATGTGGTAACAAGAATGCCAGTATTTCCCAAGTCCCTCCAGGGGGTTGAATCTGTCTCTGACATCCTCCAAAATTGCACAGTGTAGGAATCCTGTGCCACATCAGTGGGAATTAAAATAGGATGTTGTGCTAGCATTTATCAAATTTGATGGATCAACATGACAATGGGAAAACTGGATTCAGGATCTGTTGAAATCATACTGTTACTGATTGCCCATGGAAGAACAAGATTTCACACTAAAATGGTCACATCGGCAGGATGTCAAACCAGGGTCCGCTACCATCTAGAAGGACAAGGGCCACAGGTGCATGGGAACCCCATCACCTCCAAGTTCCTCTCCAGTTCACACATCAACCCGACTTGGACTAATGTCGCCATTTCTTCATTGTCGCTTGTCAAAATCTTGCAACTCCCTACCTAACAGCACTATGGGAGCACCTTCACCACTTGGACTGCAGAGGTTAAAGAAAACAGCTCACTACCACCTTCTCAAGGTCAACTAGGGAAGGGCAATAAATACTGACCTTGCTAGTAATATCCATATCCCAAGAATGAATTTTTAAAATAAATCACATGACAGTGATAGTCTGCTTCTTGATTAAACTGATCAATGTCCCTACTACAACAGTACTAAACCTGCACTGGGGATTCTGAATTGCTCAAAATTGATGGAAAAAAATAACTGACACCAAATGAAACAGTTCACTGAACAAACTTCACAGCTCCTAAACCCATTTTATATATGTTCTTAGCCAGAAATTCTATTAAACTGTCCATCCTTTGAATATAGTCTGTATTGGCATAAGATTTCTACATGTTTCAGAAATTAGTTTTACATGTCCTGTTCGTTATAGAGTGTCATCTTCCAAAGCAAGGCAAAGACTCCACAGGGGTAAATGGGGAGCTGATGAATGTGGCCACGGAATGTGCTGTAACATTTATAATAATATTTTAAAATATTTTGAAAGAAATGGATCTGAAACAGCTCACCAACACTTTGGTTATGAACTGGAGGTCTCCCAGTAGTTAAAGGCACTGCCTGATGTGGTACTAAAACATTATAGACCACAAACACTTGGATTGGACTCCTGGATTACTTGGTCTCAGCCAGAACAATAGTAATGGGGTGTCTAATTGTTCTCTCCATGTCCTGAGCTAGGGAAACCAAAAAATCAAAAATAAAAATCAGGCTATGTGAATATGGTGGCTGGAATTGCATTCAGCTACGATGCACTTGTCCACCAATAGCCTGTCACCATTAACTATGTCGGCCCATACATTATGGATGACCATATGAATGAAGTTTCGAGGAGCTCAAACACCCAGGTACCCTGAAGACCATTCCCATTTTTGGACTAAGCTACTTTTAATTAACTCCCATTATACAGGTTTACAATTAAATAGAAGCCTTCGGTCCACTGTCGTTGTATGGATTTTCAACAGAGCCACAGAATTATACAGCACAGAAGGAGGCCATTCAGCTTCTGGTAGTGAAAACATTTTGCATTTCTGTATTGGTAGGACTGTGGTTAATGATTTCCATTGCAGCGATAACAATTAACTGAACTGCTCTCACAGACATGCTTTTGACTTAAGTTTGGCGGTGTCTTTGTGACTGTAGACCTCAGCTGCACTATTCACTTGAGTTGGATGGAGCTTTCTAGCATTCTTAGATGCCATCTCCATAGATAGAGCAATTTTGCATGCTATGTGAAACCTTAGGTTCGGAGTGTTCAGTAAGCTGGACTGTGTGCACTCATCCACCAGTCCACACACAAACTTATCTCGCAACGCACGATCCAAAAATGTGATGACGTTACAATACAAAGGTTCTTAAGAGTACAATGTACTCACTGTTAGTTTCACTTTGTTTTTGGTTTCTGGTACCAAACTTATATCTCTCTGCTATTTCTAACTGCTTTGGATGGAAATGGTCCTCGAGCTTTTCAACAATATCTTCAAATGACGGCATCCTTCGCTTTCCCTGGCGCGAGTAGGTCTAATGTTTCTTTGACATCTGGCCTGATCTCCGTTACAAAATGTGCTTTTATCCATTCATAAATTATTTTATTTTGAGCTTGAATATTCTCATCAATACCTTCAGTCCCAATAATGTTATTGGCCCTAAAAAAAAATCTCCATCCGCTCAATGTAAGAACTGAATGGTTCACGAGCTCGGTCATACCAGCCAAGGCTTCCAATGAATGCCGTAAGCGTGGCCCTGATCATTCCGATCCCATCGAATTGTGACTCAGCATGCTACCCATGTACCTGTGAGATTCAATGGCGTTGTTGCTGTGTATACATACATGTGAAGGTGAAGCCTTCACGATTCTGCATGAGCATTAATGGTAAAACATCACAAAAATTCAGTTTAGGTGTCACAAATTCACCTTAAACTTGTCCACTCGAAGGTTGAACACTGAGTGCTTCCATGATCCCTAAAAATGGCTTTGGGATCCCATCCTTGCTGCCAAAGTGTAACATACTCGGGTAAAACAAATGAAGGACAGAGACCCACTGAGTTGCTAATCCATGTGCTTGCTTTATTAGGCCAGAGCGAACTGAGCATGCTCATACCAAACCATGTGATAATATATTACGCAACTCAACTCCCCAACATACCTATGCTGACAGCGTTAACCAACAACCGTCTGCACCAACCTCAATGCTCATCCCAACCAAAGATTTAACCGGCATTTAACCCAACACTTCATGGCAGAGACTTTTGCATCTTTAAAGGGAAAGATAGATAAGCATTTGAAACAGGTCCATCGCTAAGAGAAAGGTTGCAGTAGGATTAGATTTTAACTGCTGTGAGAAAGAGATGGCACAGACACAATGGGCCAAATAGTCTCCTTCAATTGTAAACTTCTTTATAGTTCTATGGTTCTTAGTAAATTCAGAGCGCGTTACATCCAAGCACCCATCATCATCATAGGCAGTCCCTCGGAATCGAGGAAGACTTGCTTCCACTCTTAAAATGAATCCTTAGATGGCTGAACAGTCCAATACGAGAACCACAGTCCCTGTCACAGGTGGGACAGATAGTCGTTGAGGGAAAGGGTGGGTGGGATAGGTTTGCCGCACGCTCTTTCCGCTGCCTGCGCTTGATTTCTGCATGCTCTCGGTGATGAGACTCAAGCACTGCAGAACAGCAATCAACAGAGCAGATGGAATACTGTGCTTATAAAATCAAAACTGTATAATGTAAATGAGAGGAAGTCACGCTAAAATCATATATTGCACTGGTCAAACCTTACCTTGAATACTATGTCCAACTAAGACACTGCAAGGCATTCAAGCCTTAGAGCCAGTTCAGAGAAAAGCCAGGAGGCTGAAGCCTGTTCTCAGAGGCCGGAGTACGAGGAAAGATTGGACTTACTGAGAACTGCCGTGCGTTGCCTGCTAGCATAAAAATATAAATCTTTACATCTCATGCCCTAGTCACACTCCAGACATCAGGGGGTCGGTGGGTGGCGGAGGTTTAAATTGGTACAAAGGTGAAACCCCACCCCACCCTGCCGCAAACGCGCCTGCATCTGGTTTAACCGCGGTGGGATTGGGGGCGTCCGAGTAACCCATTCCTCCGATTTTGGGAGCCATTTGAATTTAACAGCTGCGAGCCGAGTTTCCCGGGGCTAAAGGGAGGTGTGAGCTGCCGGATCCAGCAGGTACGAGTTTTTCCACCACTGTTTGTGGGCCAGGAGCAGCAGGCTTGCTTACCCCAACTCCGCCCCCCCATCGCATTTTTCTTTTCTCGTTCTGGGTGCGGACACGTGTTTTCAACATTTTCTGTTTTGTTAATCTCAAGCTCCATAACATGTTGGTTTTGTCACGGTCAACTTGTCAGCAGCCAGAGACAAAAAAACAAAAGCTACCACTATTACTGGGCCATGGGAATACAAATGTAGCTCCCATCCACACTCCAGAGTGCAAGAGACTGCATGCGTAGATCCAACTAAATGAAGAAGTAATACCACCTCCTCCCCACTCTATACAGTCAACCCTCAGCCCAAAATCGGGCAAATACTCCCCAATTGTTCACTCAGAATCACTATTTTTTGTTTGATCTCTGGCCAAATAACTTCTGCACGTCTTCTGTGGGATTTGATAGTTTGACAATTTAAATTTATCTTATTTATTTTTATCTGCTTGACCTTGTAGCTCAGTTCAGTCTAGATTTATTACCAAGACTGAAACTGACTGAAGGCACAGTAATTTGATGCTGTAAGTTGATTAAGGTTGAAGAGCACTCTGTCACTATGTGCAACGTTTAATGAAAACAGCTTGGCTCTGTGCGGAGGAATTAGTGCACATACTGATTTGTGATTGCGCGCTCTTACCAGCTTCCCTGGAGACCTGCACGAAAGCCTCCACTCCGCTCTCACCGTAGCTCCCTTCTGAAGCCAGTGTGGACACGTAATTCCACCCAAAAGCCTTCACAATGTCCACCATGGCCTGGGTCTGGTAAGAGTCCGGTGGAACAACGCGGGAGAAGAAAGCATAGCTGGTGTTATCACTCAGCTCCGGTGCAGTGGAGGCATAACTGATCTGCGGAATCTAAAGGGAAGGAAAAGAAAGAAATGTATCCTTCATTCAGTATGGAAAGTGCAGAAGATGTTACATGCGCAGTCCAAATCTCATCTTAATTTTCGGGAGATTCACTTTCATGCAAGATATATATGTACTGAGGGAAGAAGTTGAAGTCAGTCATGATAATTGAGTTATGGTGATTGACGTGATTGATCTCTTTACTTGACGGAACACTGGATAAAAGCAGTCTATTGACTGCAAGATGTATTCCCTCTCCCAATCACAGAGCCAACAACACTGGGGAAATATGAAGAATGAGGTTTAATCAGTGGGAATGGTATGACTGATAGCAGACTAGTTTGAACATATGGGCTGTGTTTCTTTTAAGAGCGAGATATATTGAAACAAATAGCATTTTCAATCACTATGAGCGACTGTCACTCCAAATGGTGCTTTGATATGAAGAGCGGCCCTCATTATCATAATACCGGTGCATCACCACGTGCTCTGAAATCTACCCCTCACAAACCAGGCGGCTTTTCTTTCACAAGTTATCAGAGACGGCAACATTTGAGGGAGGAAAATTATGATCTGAGAGAATGCATACCACATGCCTTATGCTCAGACTTCAGACTCGCTGAAGGAAATCTTCCCTAACTGGGGTTTCCACCTTTTGCCAAATCCAAAACCAGATAGGGGACAAAATGACAGCAGAGTAGAAGCTGGTATTTGGCTTGAATTTTGACATTTGCTTTGCTGATGATGAAATCTCTTTGAAAACTTTACAAACCATAATAACTAATGTCTTCATATCATAAGTTAAAACAAAAAACAACTGGAAAAGAAATAAACTAATATTTGATCGACTCTCCAGAATTTCTGACACTACAATGCACAATTGAGTGAGTGCTACATTGTTAGACATGCTGTTTTTGGATAAAACAGCAAACCAATGTGCTGCCTGCCTGTTCTAGTGGTTTAAGGGGATGTTAATGGTCCCTTGGCACTATTCAAAGAAGAGTTGAAAATTTTCCCAGTGTACTGGCCTACATTCTCCCCCAGTCAACACCCACTAGCCATTCATTTCCTTGCTGTTTGTAAGGTCCTGCTGTGAACAAATTGGCAACCACATTAGACTCCATCACAATCGCAGCGCTTCAAAGAAGTGCATTACATGTGAAGTACTTTGAAACATTTTTGTCAGATGTAATGAGGTATTATATAAACACAAGACGCCCACTCAACTAAAACATTTGACAGGTGGCAGTCCAAGCCTTACAATTTAACTTGTGAGAATATCAAGAATGCCTGCATCACTGAACTGAGTCATAGATAATGACGTTCTCAGGTTCACCCCCTGTTCTGTGCTGATTTTAGCAGATTAGTTGAGATCACTAATACCTCAAAGTTCAATATAATTGTCTTCTGTATCCTAGGGTTGGAGGAAACCAATAAATCATCCAGCTAGCTCCCTGATTGCCATTTAACAACCCCTACTGGAAAGTGGACATGGATCGAATTGGGCGGCTGTGATCAGCCTGTCAATGTCTGTCGCCTCCCACTTGAAGAATGATCAGTAACACGAGATACCACTGGTGAACCACCAACGAAACAAAAAAGCAGGAGCAGGTCATCCAGCTTCTTGAGCCTGCTCAATTGGATCATAGTGGATCTGTACCTCAACTCCATTGGCTTGCATTAGCTCCATACCCTTACCAATCACAAGTAAATCATATCCCTGACATGAGTAGTCAGCTTCATGAAAGGAAGAGGGAAGAAGCAGAGGACCTCGCCAGATTAGGTTTTAAAGGTCAAAACATGCACTAATTAACCACCATCTCATTACTGCCGTGGGGGGGGGGGGGGAGGAGGGAGGACAGATCAGGAGGTGAAAAACCTGGGCAAAGCACATCATTACCCTGTGAAGCACTGTAAAAGACAGCTGATGAATTGCATTATTATTCTGCTTTGTAGACACAACTACAGTAACAGCACTGCCAACTCTCATCTCCAATCCCCTCACAGCACACGTTCTCATCAGTTGTAACACTCCGAATGGTACAGTCTTATTTTAACTTTGATAATGCAGTTGCAAGAAATTCGGAAGTAAAAACATAAAATGTTGGAAAACACTCAGCAGGTCATGTAGCCTCTGTGGAGAGAGAAACAGAATTAACGTTTCAGGTCGATGGCCTTTCATCACAACAGGTGACCAAATGGTTTTCCACCATTTACTGTTTTTACTTCAGACTTCCAACATCCACAATATTCTGCTATTGTACAAGTAATTCTGTATCTATTATATAAAACAAGAGATTTTGGAGCTGAGGGTGGGAATTCAATCAGGGGGCTTTGTCAACATTCATGAACTGTTTGGAATGATGCCATCAGACCTCCACAGAGGAATCCAGATTCCATTACTCAAAGTACAGGTAGCTAAAAATGATTCAATTCAGTCTACACAAACATAGGGGCCTGGAGTTTCCACTAGATTGCGCTATTTTTTTCAGTGCATTTCAGCCGAAATCAGCGCAAAAGATCTTGGAATTTCAAACGCAACATAAGTGCAGCGCAAATCGAGTTTCTGCGATCGTTTGCACTGGTTTAAAAAACATGGTGCTGAAAGCCGGCCCTGCCTACAAAACTGGCCATGCCCCCCAGATCGAATGAATCACCGTGGCGAGTTTCCACTAATTGCACCCGTTTGTGGGCCTTCAGGGAGACTCTTAAAATTAACGTGTTTTTATTTTTTAGGCACAAGCACACTAAGAGCACCTTTTAAAAGCTGTCAATTAAAAAAAATACTAAGAAACTGACTAATGTACACCGATATAACTGCCAACTGGTTCTGCAAAATGTTTTTAAAGTCTTTTCAGTTCATTTAAAATGGGGTTACTCACAGGTGGTGGACTAGACACGTTGATTAAATATGGTTGGGCTAGACTTTCCACTTTGCTGTGTATTGCTCAAAAAATGGGCGATTGTTCCAGTGATGTTCGATCCAGTGATGTCTCAGCCTTACCGATCGCTGGGACATAACCCATTTTTTGGATATTGATTTTCCACACAGCGATAGGCCAGTGATGTGAAATGGGCGATGTGAAAGGTTGGCGAAGTGACGTTCGCCCATCGAATGGCCAGTGATGTGGAAGGCCAAAGCTTCCCTAGCAATGGCCTACTGCGCATACGATTTTTTTTTCTTGACTGGTTTTCCCATGTTTCGGGAGGTCAGGGGTCATCCACACAAGCTCAAAAGGCACAGGGAGGGGCAGAGAGAGAGAGAGAGGATAGAGAGGGAGGAGGAAGGCAGAGATGAAAGAAAGAGAAAGAGGAGAGATCAACAAAAAAAGTGATAAGCAAATATAATAGAAATATATTATATACTATTGTAATATATACTTTCACAAACTTTTAAACTTTATAAAAGTTACAAAATATCAGAAAGCCATCAGGAAGCTGAGGGGGAGAGGAAGAGGGCGAAGCCCTTTAGTGATGAGGCCAATGAGGCCCTAGTCAACGAAGCCTATTCCCGGTGGGGCGAACTGACTCGGGGTGCACACAGGAAACCCCCACCCTGAATTTATAGAAATATTTTGGCAGAGATCGCTGCAGTGGTGTCCTCCACATCCCTTGAGGTGAGGGAGTCGGACCAGTGCCAGAAACGCTGAAACAGCTTGGTAGCTGCAGCAAGAGTAAGTTGCATTTTATAATGTAGTGATGCAAATTTTAATTATAATAATGAATCTCCTGGATTGAATTTAAGTTGTTTATTCATAAATGTTTTACATTAACTCCATGTTAAGATCCGGACAGGGCTCTGAACCTGGGACTATGTATGGGACAGTGTGGAGGGAGCTTTACTCTGTATGTAACCCCATGCTGCAGCTGCCCTGGGAGTGTGGAGGGAGTTTTACTTTGGCTGCTGCAGAACAGAGAGATGTATGTGTCAAGCTGTAGCATGTAACGTTTTAAACTGTTGTGACTCCATGATACTACCTAGTCAATTAGCTTATGCTATACTCTTTTCTCGTTTGCAGAAGAAGATATCAATCAATCTGGCTGAGCAGAGGTGCAACAGGAGGGGCGCTGCTCAGCTGCAACCACGCACTGACCGCGAGGAGCGTGCAACCGTGCTCGTGGGCCACGAAACCCGTTCGGCCACCACCCGTGGTCTGGCGGAGTTCAGCTATGCATCTCGTGAGTAATGTAATGTCCTGTAATTATAATGCAATATGCAATATACGAATGATGTCATGTCATGTCATGTCATGCATGCAGCCTTTGTGCATAAGAAGCAGGGGATTCAGCCGCTATAGCTTTCTGGGGTAGTGAAATGTATTGATACGTAACATCTCTCATTAATGTGCACCGTTATGTTCTGATAAGCTCTGTGATAAGGTCATTATGTGTTTTAAGGTCATCCTGAGACGCTGGTCGAGGTGCAACCAGCACCTGCACCAGCACCTGTTGAAGAGCAGGAAGAGGAGGAGGAGCTCGACAACACCATCACCACCACTGAGCTCGAGGAGGAGGAAGAGGAGGAGGAGGAGCAGCAGCAGCAGCAGCAGACAGTTGTGGAGGGGTGGGGGGGGGGGGGGGATGAACCTGCGATCATGTCACTTGAGATTGAAGAGGCACCGGGACAAAGCGGTGTGCAGCCGGCAATGCCAAGGCGCATCTTATTGCGTACGTCAACCCCACGGAGGCCGGGTCAGCGAGGTCAGCAATCACCTTCCTCGGACAGTCAGTTGGAGGGCTTGATCTCCCTGTGCTCGGAGACGGTCGCGATAGGTCGCGAGCTTCTCCAGGGGTTCACTCAGTTCGTGTCTGACTTTTCCCATGTGCCTGCTATGCAACTGGAGTTAGCACGGCAGACACTAGAAGAAATGAGTGAACAGAGTGCCGCAACCAGCGCTGCACCCCAAGGTATCGTGTTGGGTCTGTGTATAACCCCGAGCACTCAAGCGAGTACGGAGGATACACTTCCTCCTGACTCGGAAGACGAACAGCCAGCTTCATCTTCCACTCCAACACCTCCACCACGGCAGGAAGTCTTGCCGTCGCCCGCTGCACGCCAGCGTCTTCTCGGTCTGCGGGGACCAAAACAGGCGGGTGGTGCTAAAACACGGGGGTGGGGGGGGGCGGGGGGGGTAAAGGACCTGGAGGGAAAGGTGGCCTGGTAAGGAGGGGGATTATTTTTGCAATGTTCATGTTAATTTTTTTATCGTTCATGTTGATGTTAAATTATTTAGAGTTAATTTGTTGCTGGTAATGTGCATTCATAGTTGGGGGGGTGGGGGAGGGGAGAGGATGTTGATAAAAAAAAAAGTAAAAATTCATTGTTTGCAATAAAATTTTTTACTGAATTTAACAATTGGTGTGCATTCTCTTATAGTTAAGCATTTTTAAAATGTAACATTTTAACAATTGTTGTGCATTTGTTGTGCATTCTCTTATAATAACATAAATTTACTTAAGTTAAGCATGAAAGCAAATGTTGTACGACAAAGGCCAGGCCAGTGCAGACAAGGCAAAAACGTAACTCAACGCAAATGCAACCTTTGTTTAACCGTAACTGTAAATGTAAATGTGACTATCCCCAATGTAAGTTCATGCAAAGCGTTCATAAATGAGCTGCTAACGCAACAGCTTTGCAGCCACATAACTCCCACAGGGTACTGGTCTTCTGTGGGGGGGGGGGGGGGGGAGCCGGTGGGGTGGGACCATGGCTAGATCACCAGGCTGATTGTTCTCCCTAAGGTCCTCACCAGACTCCTCTTCCATCTCCTCCTCCTCTTGCTCCTCGCCGGCTGGCTCTTCAGTCTTCCCTCCTTCTGGAGGTGGACCTGCAGCCCCATCTGGCATTAGTTGGCCTCGCCTTATAGCTAGGTTATGCAGCATGCAACACACCACAATAAACTCAGCGACCTGGTCAGGGTGGTACTATAGGCTGCCATCAGAGTGATCCAGGCATCTGAAGCGCTGTTTTAGGACTCCAGTTGTGTTCGACGATGTTGCGTGTTGCTATGTGGCTTTCGTTGTAACGTTTCTCTGCTTCAGTGACGGGATTACGCAGTGGGGTCATCGGCCAACTGGCAAGGCCATATCCCTTATCCCCCAGCATCCAACCATGACCTTCTGGCTGATTGACAAACAGGTCAGGGATAGCACTCTCACGCAGGATGTGCACATCATGGACGCTGCCAGGAAATGTAGCATTTACTGTCATGCTTATTTGGTTTTGGTCAACAACAAGCTGCACATTCAGGGAGTGGAATCCCTTTCTGTTACGAAACACCTCCGCGTTCTGTAAAGGGGCTTTCAGGGCAATGGGTGTGCAGTCTATTGCTCCCTGCACCTTGGGGAAGTTTGCTATTTTCGAGAAACCCAAAGCCCTCCCGGTCTGTGCCTCCCTGGTCATAGGGAAGCTTATAAAGTCTATCCTGCGAGTGTAAAGGGCTTCAGTCACCTGCCAAATGCAACAGCGTGTGGCATACTGAGAGATACCACCGATGTCGCCAGCTGAAGCCTGAAAGGAGCCCGACGCATAGAAGGATAGTGCCGCAGTAACCTTTACCTCAACGGGCAGTGCGGTTCTGATGGTGCTGGAACGCTGTAGATCCCCCTTAATGAGCTGGCAAATCTCATCAATGACCTCCTTCCGGAAGTGCAGCCTCCTAAGACACACGTTTTTAGACAAGTTGAGGTAAGATTGCGTTTCGTTGTACCTTCATCAGCTGTATGCTTGCCTTCTCTGTCTTCTCTATCTCTGTCTACGTATTACTCTGCCACCTCTTCAATTGATCTTTTCAGAAACCAGCGTGTGAGCAGTTACGAGTAATGGCACAGAAAGCATAGGCCCCATCACTATCAATAATTATTTTCACTTGCTATAACTGCACTTTTCAGTAAAAAATGCCGAATCTACTAAGCTACTATTAGTACAATTAAATATAGGTATACATCTGAGTGTATCTATCTATAAAAGACCCTTAAATAACTCAAATATCTTAGCTCGAGTTTTTTAGCTGACTCCTCCCTTCCTCCGAAATTCAAAATGGCGTCCATAGTGCTCAGTTCGGTCAGGAAAGCCCGGGAAAAGCAACTATTATCCAGCGATGTTCTCGCCGAACGATCAGCCTGCCGAAGTGACGACGATGTGCCAGAAGTTCAAATCGGCAATGTTTGGCCGATCAGCTCGGCGAAGTGAGCCGAAACTTGGGGGCTTAATTTTCCGGCAATGTTGAGGCCTGAGTTTCCATTTTTTGTTCAAAATGGGTGATAGACGTCCGTTTGGGTGATATATGGGCAATGTGAGATGGAAAGTCTAGCCCCTTATTTTTTGTGATAAACCCATTTGAAGCTGTATTAATCAAACAGCAGCAGGTAACCACTCTTAAATACATCAAGGAATATTTTTTAAAGCAAAAAATTACGTTTTTATACACTGTCCAATTATGCTGGTTCATGGCAGATTTTACGGTCGGCAATATGCAAATGTGTTTGACCGGAAATTTGAGAGAAAAAACTATTCAAAACTAACCCAATTTTGGGTGCAATATGCTTTCGGATCGCTGATTGTATCCAAAGCAGAAACTACAGGTCAGGATTACTTGAGTTCATCGAGAATTGGGATAATTAAATGAATGGTGAGGTGTTCACTAACTATTCAGTTCATGGGATAATGAGGCTTGATAATATTGACTCAACTACCATTTTCTTTCAGTATCTGGATAACTGCACAGTTATTTACCTCTACTCATTCATTGGTCGTGCAATTAATTTAAATCCAGTTTACACAACATCAGTGGCCGCAAGCCTGACACCCTGATAGGACAAGCCGCTAACATTTGGGAATGCAATTAATTACTGAGCAGTGTACAGACGGCTTCTGGTGACTTGGCATTACTGTACAACACCTTGTGAACTCTACGACGTATATTCAACGAGGCTGCTTACAGACATGTGTGGCTTGAAGTCATGGACCAAAGGCCCAGAGACTGATATGTAAAAAGATTTAAATAAATTTTAATAACCGACACAGAAGTAAATATGAACTCTCCTGATATTTTGGCACAACTAAAGGGAACTTACTGCAAGTGTGTGGGCAGGCAGGGAGTGGATGTTTCAAAGCACAGGTCAGATCTAATACCAATATATTACTTCTGCAGCTTCCCTATATTTTGACCTCAGAAGTTACACACACAATCTCATTGCTGCTTTTAAAAAAAATTCGTTCCTGGAATGTGGGCGTCGCTGGCAAGACCAGCATTTATTGCCCATCCCTAAATGACCTTGTGAAGGTGGTGATCCTATGAAAGGGAAATTATGCTTGACAAATCTAGAATTTTTAGAGGATGTAACTAGTAGAGGGATAAGGGAGAACCAGTGGATGTGGTGTATTTAGACTTTCACAAGGTTATTGACAAGGTCCCACACAAGAGATTAGTGTGCAAAATTAAGGTACATGACATTGGGGGTAATGCATTGATGTGGATAGAGAACTGGTTGGCAGACAGGAAGCAAAGAGTAGGAATAAATGGGTCCTTTTCAGAATGGCAGGCAGTAAATAGTGGGGTACCGCCAGGTTCAGTGCTGGGACCCCAGCTATTTATAATATACATTAATGATTTAGACTAAGGAATTGAATGTACTATCTCCAAGTTTGCAGATGACACTAAGCTGGGTGGCAGTGTGAGCTGTGAGGAGGATGTTAAGAGGCTGCAGGGTGACTTGGACAGGTTAGGTGAATGGGCAAATGCATGGCAGATGCAGTATAATGTGGATAAATGTGAGGTTATCCACTTTGGTGGCAAAAACAGGAAGACAGATTATCTGAATGGTGACAGATTAGTAAAAGGGGAGGTGCAACGAGACCTGGGTGTCATGGTATATCAATCATTGAAAGTAGGCATGCAGGTACAGCAAGCAGTAAAGAAAGCAAATGGCATGTTGGCCTTCATGGCGAGAGGATTTGAGTATAGGAGCAGCGAGGTCTTCCTGCAGTTGTACAGGGCCTTGGTGAGACCACACCTTGAGTATTGTGTACAATTTTGGTCTCCTAATCTGAGGAAGGATATTCTTGCTATTGAGGAAGTGCAGTGAAGGTTCATCAAACTGATTCCCAGGATGGCAGGACTGACATATGAAGAAAGACTGGATCGACTAGGCTTATATTCACTGGAATTTAGAAGAATGAGAGGGGCTTTCATAGAAACATAAAATTCTGACGGGATTGGACAGGTTAGATGCAGGAAGAATGTTCCTGATGTTGGGGAAGTACAGAACCAGGGGTCACAGTCGAAGGATAAGGGGTAAGCCATCTAGGACCGAGATGAGGAGAAACTTTCTTACCCAGAGAATTGTGAACCTATGGAATTCTCTACCACAGAAAGTTGTTGAATCCAGTTCGTTGGATATATTCAAAAGAGAGTTAGATGTGGCCCTTATGGCTAAAGGGATCAGGCGGTATGGAGAGAAAGCAGGAATGGGGTACAGAAGTTGCATGATCAGCCATGATCATATTGAATGGTAGTGCAGGCTCGAAGGGACAAATGACCTGCTCCTGCACCTATTTTCTATGTTTCTTGAACCGTTGCAGTTCTTGTTTATTCCCACTTTGCCGTAGCGGTTTGGTACAACTGAGCGTCATTTTAGAGGGCAGTTAAGAGTCAACCACATTTGCTGTGGGTCTGGAGTCACATATAGGCCAGATCGGGTAAGAACGGCAGATTTCCTTCCCTCAAGGACGTTAGTGAACCAGGCGGGTTTTTACAATAATCCAGTAGTTTCATGGTCACCATTACTGACACTAGCTTTTTATTCCAGATTTATTTAATTAACTGAATTTAAAATTTCCCAGCTGCCTTGGTGAGATTTGAACTCACGTCTCTGGATTATTAGTCCAGGCCTCTGGATTACAATTCAGTAACATAACCACTATGCTACCATGCTCCAGGGCACTTTCCCCATGTGTTCAATGCTAATAGGATGGCTGACTAAGAGGTTATTAGATCAGTCACAGCAAACTTAAGGGTGTATTTGCGCTCTCCGAGCCCATCCACTGGGAGCATGACTGTAAGATGCTTTAATTTATCCATCATCACCCACACCAGAAAGAGGATCCTTATCTTTCTGGATTGAGAATTGACAACCTTAGGTGTCTGCAGCTGAAAACAAGCAGATTTCCAATGCAAACAGTATTTATTGTAAAGCCCCCTGTTCCTGGTATCTACTCCAGCAGCCATTTCAACGTTCATCTTGGTCGGACAGTTACGTATCGGTCTGGTCCCCCTGGCAATTTAGGGATAGCTCTCGGTCCAATTCTTGGGTAGCTAAGGGATCGTTCTCTCTAATTGTGATATTCCAGTGATAGTGTACCTTTGCTCAATGCACTGAAAGCTGGTGACAAGTACACATCCCGTTTCCTTCCTCATTTAATTGAGCTATTGATTCATATTTAAACATCTAGAATTTGGATGACCCGAATACAAATGCTCACCCTTAGTCTATACGCATGCCTCCCAATCACATATAAAAACATTACAGGGCCTAATAAATAATAAACAGGTACAAAGGGAAAGTCATGGCAATTAAAATTAGATTTCAGAGAGATATCAAAACACTAACCATATTACAATAATTTAAGTTAGTTTGAGATATTTTCATTTTTTCTCCTCATGTCAGATTAAAGAAGCTTGAATTTCTATAGGAACTTTGCACATCTCTCGCAAACATCTCAAAGTACATCAAGTAAAATGGATAACTTTTATGTATATTGATGGTTGTTACGTAGGCAAATAGGGCAGGCATTTTGCACAGAGTAAAATCCCACAATGATTAATGAGTTAAATGACTAGTTAATCTGTTTTTGTTTGGTTAACTGGTCTCCTAAAAAGAGTATCATGGGATTTTTAATGTCCAACCAAAGAGGAAAAGGGGCCTTGATTTAACATCTCATCTGAAGGGTGGCATCTCTGATAATTCAGCACTATTTTAAAAATATCAACTTGCATTTATATAATATTTTTGACATAGAAAAAGTTTCAAAGCACTTCGCAAAGGCCTAAGGAGAAAAATGGACACCAATCCAAAGAAGGATATTTTAGGAGGAATTACCAAATTATGAAAATCTTGGTCAGTGAGGTAGATTTTAGGGAAGACATCAAAGGAAGAGAGGGTTGCAGAGAGTGGAGGGTTTTAAGGAAGTAATTCTGAAATGGTAATGGAGAAAATAATGGGACTTAAGATGGACATATCTCTAGTATCAGATGTTTCCACCTGATGGTATTAAAGGAAACAGGAGGTAGAGAAATTGCAGATGCATTAGCCAAAACATTTCAAAGCACTCTAGATTCAATAATTGTGTCTTTAAATTGGTAAATTGTAAATGTCATTCCATTATTTAAGAAAGGAGAAACTCTAAAACTATGGAAAGGAGAAACCTTAAAATCACAGACCCATCAATTTAACATCAGTTGTGGGGAAGTTACTGTAATCTATCATCAGAGACAGAGTGACTGAGTAATTGAACAAATAGGAGCTGATCAAAGAGACAGTATGGATTAGTAAAGAGTATGCCATGTCTGACTAATCTAGTTGAATGTTTTGAGGTGGTCACTAAAATGGTGGATAGTGCAGTGTCTATGGATGTTGTCTATATGGAATTCCAGAAGGCATTTATTAAGGTTCTGCACAAGAGATTATGAGCAAAATAAAAGCACATTGCAATGGAAGACACTTAGTGGCATAGGTTGGTAATTGGTTAGGAGGTCGGAGGCAGATTAGGGATAAAGGAAGTGTACTCTGATTGGCAAGTGGTGTTCCTCAGGGATATGTACTGGGGCCTTAGCTTTCCACCATATATATCAATGACTTGGATGAAGGAATCGAAGTTTGCAGATAAGACTAAATTAGGAGGCGTAGTAAATTGTGTAGATGGGAGCAGGAAGTTACAAAGGAATATTGGCACACTAATTGAGTAGATAAAACTGTGGCAAATGGGGTCCAATGTCAGGAACTGTGAGATCATCCACAAAAAATATAAATCAAAATAATTTTGTAATAGCAAGAGACTAGGGGCCAAAGATTCTGCAAGGCGGGAGATCCTGTGCTCGGCGTGGTTGTTCCGCCCCACAAGCTATATTGGGTTTACTGCCTTGACAGGAACAGCAGCGCAAAATCTCGGGCTGCAGTTTCTGTCGGGGGCGGGACCAGGGCACAAAGGAAAACAAAGTTTCAGGTGCTATGCAGTGAGACACATAGCACTGGCAGGAATACAGGCTGTACCCTTCCATTAAAGGGGAGGCCCAAGCTGCCGACTCTGCAGCAGGGAAACGGGGCCATCGCTGGACCACCAGGGAGCAGAGAACTGTGGCTCCGGGGCGAAAACGGGTCACTGCGCACAGTGATGACATCATCATCGCCGGTGCAGCGGACTGGGCACTACCGGTAGGAGCGGGATGCTACCGGTTAGTGCCGTTGCTAAACTCCCACAGAATTTTGCGCGAGTCGATAGTGGTGCCGACCCAGGCGAAAGTCATTTGCACCCGCCAATGACCCAAAGCTTTCTCCCTCGGAACTGTGGAGTAGCAAAGGGATTTGGTACAAAAATAACTAAAACCTAGTGCACAGATGCAAAAAGGCTAATGGAATGTTGACCTTTATCTCAAGGGAGCTGGAATACAAAGGGAATGAATTGATGCTTCAATCACGTCGAGCCTTGGTCAGACTGAATCTGCAGTACCATGTTCTGTTCTGGGCACCACACCTCAGGAATGGTTTAATGGCCTTCGATGGGGGACAACACAGATTCACCAGCGTGATACCAGGGCTTAGGAGGGTTAAATTATGCGGGCAAGCTGTATAAATTTAACTTGCATTCCACTGAGTTTAGAAAATTGATGGATAATCTAATTGAAGGGTTTAAAATAAGAATTCATTTGACGAGATACAGAGAAGCTATTTATTCTTGTAGGGTAGTCCAGAACAAGGGGACACCATTTTAAAATTAGAGCGGAGATCAATAGATATTTGTTAGGCAACGGTGGCAGTTGAGCAGTTGAGGCACAGATGAACCATGATCTAATTGAATGGTGCAAAAGACTCGAGGGGCTGAATGACCTACTCCTGTTCTTTTCTTCTCATTACATAGAAACATGGAAACATAGAAAATAGGTGCAGGAGTAGGCCTTTCAGTCCTTCGAGCCTGCAGCACCATTCAATATGATCATGGCTGATCATGCACTTCAGTACCCCATTCCTGCTTTCTCTCCATACCCCTTGATCCCTTTAGCCATAAGGGCGACATCTGTCTCTCTTTGAATATATATAACGAACTGGCCTCTACAACTTTCTGTGGTAGAGAATTCCACATGCTCACAACTCTCTGAGTGAAGAAGTTTCTCCTCATCTCGGTCCCAAATGGCTTACCCCTTATCCTTAGACTGTGACCTCTGGTTTGGACATCCTCAACATCGGGAACATTCTTCCTGCATCTAACCTGTCCAATCCAGTCAGAATTTTATATGTTTCTTTGAGATCCTCTCTCATTCTTCAAAATTCCATTGAATATAAGCCTAGTCGATCCAGTCTTTGTCAGTCCTGTCATCCCGGGTATCAGTCTGGTGAACCTTCGTTGCACTCCCGCAATAGCAAGAATGTCCTTCCTCAGATTAGGAGACCAAAATTGTACACAATATTCAAGGTGTGGCCACACCAAGGCCCTGTACAATTGTAGTAAGAACTCCCTGCTCCTATACTCAAATCCTCTCGCTATGAAAGCCAAATTGCCATTTGCCTTCTTCACCGCTTGCTGTACCTGTATGCCAACTTTCAATAACTGATGTACCATAACACCCAGGTCTCGTTGCAACTCCCCTTTTACTAATCTGTCACAATTCAGATAATACTCTGCCTTCCAGTTTTTAACCACCAAAGTGGATAACCTCACATTTATCTACATTATACCGCATCTGCCATGTATTTGCCCACTCACTTAACCTGTCCAAGTCACCCTGCAGCCTCTTAGCAACCTCCGCACAGCTCACACTGCCACCCAGCTTAGTGTCATCTGCAAACTTAGAGATATTACATTCAATTCCTTTGTCTAAATCATTAATGCATATTATAAATAGCTGGGGTCCCAGCACTGAACCTTGCGGTACCCCACTAGTCACTGTCTGCCATTCTGAAAAGGACCCATTTATTCCTACTCTTTGCTTTCTGTCTGCCAACCAGTTCCCTATCCACGTCAATACATTAGCCCCAATACCATGTGCTTTAATTTTGCACACTAATCTCTTGTGTGGGACCTTGTCAAAAGCCTTTTGAAAGTCTAAATACATCACATCCACTGGCTCCCCCTTGTCCACTCTACTAGTTACATCCTCAAAAAATTCCAGAAGATTTGTCAAGCATGATTTCCCTTTCATAAATGCTGACTTGGACTGATCCTGTCACTGCTTTCCAAATGCGCTGCTATTACCTCTTTAATAATTGATTACACCATTTTCCCCACCACCGATGTCAGGCTGACCGGTCGATAATTCCCTGCTTTCTCTCGCCCTCCTTTTTTAAAAAGTGGAGTTACATTAGCTACCCTCCAGTCCAAAGGAACTGATCCAGAGTCTATAGAATGTTGAAAAATGACCACCAATGCATCCACTATTTCTAGGGCCACCTCCTTAAGTACATTGGGATGCAGACTATCAGGCCTTCAATCCCATCAATTTTCCGAACACAATTTGCTGACTAATAAGGGTTTCCTTTAGTTCCTCCTTCTCGCTAGACCCTCGGTCCCCTAATATTTCTGGAAGGTTATTTGTGTCTTCCTTAGTGAAGATAGAACCAAAGTATTTGTTCAATTGGTCTGCCATTTCTTTGTTCCCCATTATAAATTCACCTGATTCTGACTGTAAGGGATCTACATTTGTCTTCACTAATCTTTTTCTCTTTACGTATCTATAGAAGCTTTTGCAATCAGTTTTTATGTTCCCTGCAAGCTAAAAGTTATTCTTTCTTAAATCAACTTAAGTGAGTAATAGCCACTTCTCAACAATAGTATCTATCATTGCTTGGCGTCACCTTGTCACAACCTCATCTTCTCTCCAACTCTTTTCAACCTTGGTGGTGAGCTGCACCGTACTCGCCCTTGATCATTCACCTCATTGGAGAACAAATAGCTTCTTTGAACTCCGTGTGGAGCGCGGGAATATCTCTGGCACAGCAAGTGCATTCAATTGTGCTGTTCTGGGACAACGCCCACAAAATACATTAAAAATAGAGAATACTGAAATCTATTACTTAAGAATATAAGAACATAAGAAATAGGAACAGGAGTAGGCTATACGGCCCCTCGAGCTGGCTCCACCATTCAATAAGATCATGGCTGATCATCGACCTCAATGCCACTTTTCTACCCGATCTCCATATTCCTCCGCCATGGCTGATCTGATCATGGACTCAGCTCCACTTCCCTGCCCGCTCCCCATAACCCCTTATTCCTTTATCTTTTAAGAAACTGTCTATTTCTGTCTTAAATTTATTCAATGTCCCAGCTTCCACAGCTCTCTGAGGCAGCGAATTCCACAGATTTATAACTCTCAGAGAAGAAATTTCTCCTCATCTCAGTTTTAAATGGGCGGCCCCTTATTCTAAGATCATGCCCTCTAGTTCTAGTCTCCCCCATCAGTGGAAACATCCTCTCTGCATCCACCTTGTCAAGCCCCCTCATAATCTTATACGTTTCGATAAGATCACCTCTCATTCTTTAGAATTCCAATGAGTAGAAGGCCCAACCTACTCAACCTTTCCTCATAAGTCAACCCCCCTCATAACCGGAATCAACCTAGTGAACCTTCTCTGAACTGCTTCCAAAGCAAGTATATCCTTTTGTAAATATGCAAACCAAAACTGCATGCAGTATTCCAGGTGTGGCCTCACCAATACCCTGTATAGCTGTAGCAAGACTTCCCTTTGCAATAAAGGCTAAGATTCCATTGGCCTTCCTGATCACTTGCTGTACCTGCATACTATCCTTTTATTTTTCATGCACAAATCCCCCCAGATCCCGCTGTACTGCAGCACTTTGCAATCTTTCTACATTTAAATAATAACTTGCTCTTTGATTTTTTTCTGCCAAAGTGCATGACCTTACACTTTCCAACATTATACTCCATCTGCCAAATTTTTGCCCCCTCACTTAGCTTGTCTACGTCCTTTTGCAGATTTTGTGTGTCCTCCTCACATATTGCTTTTCCTCCCATCTTTGTACCGACAGCAAACTTATCTATGTTACACTCAGTCCCTTCTTCCAAGTCGTTAATATAGATTGTAAATAGTTGGGGTCCCAGCATTGATCCCTGCGGCACCCCACTAGTTACTGGTTGCCAACCAGAGAATGAACCATTTATCCCGACTCTCTGTTTTCTGTTAGTTAGCCAATCCTCTATCCATGCTAATATATTACCCCCAACCCTTCTGTGATGTCTGGCTGATTATGTTGGTGATTAGATGTACAATCAATCTCTTTTATGTCATATTATATTTGTTTGTGATTTCTATCAATGCTGGCACTAATGGACACAGCACAATCAAACACATTTATTGACATTAATAGCTTTTTCAGAGCTTAGAATTAGAGCCAGCAATTCACTGCATGGCAGTGTTCCTGTTGCAAGGTAAATACAGTATTAACAATGCAAAGGCGTCTTTCTTCCATTTCTTTAACAGCTCAAGCACAACCAACAGCTCACTGAGCAAAATGCAAATCTGTGTAGCATCAATAGAAACAAGCAATATTGCATATGAAAGCACAAAAAAAAATCACTTTCGGAATTAACACTTTCCACTTTATTGTTGCTACTAAACAAACGTGTAACAAAACCAGTGAGATTTGCCCATTACATTGTCATCACAATGATGAATAGCATTGGTACAGCAGATATATGTGCTTTAATTTTTTTTTATTCATTCATGGGATGTGGCCATTGCCAGCAAGACCAGCATTTATTGCCCACCCCTAATTGCCCTGGAGAAGATGGTGGTTGTAGTGTATGGAGAAAGTCAGACTGAACACTGTGAGCTCAAAGTAAAGTGTGACCTTGGTCTTTTATTGCAGGTCTCCAGAGTGCCTCTCAAACCTGTGAAGCCTCCTTAAATACCTGTGCTCCCAAGGGATTATGGGACTCCAGGGGATGAGCCCTCTGGTTGCTATACAGAGTAAATACAAGACCACATATAACAGTGGTGAGCTGCCTTCTTGAACTGCTGCAGTCCATTCTTTGTAGCGGTTTGGTACAACTGAGCGGCTTGTTAAGCCATTACGGAGGTCAGTTAAGAGCCAACCACATTGCTGGGTCTGCAGTCACATAGAATGTTCAGAATGGTTTGGTTACAGCACAGAAGGAGGTCATTCAGCCCGTCGAGCCCATACCGGCTCTCTGCAAGACCACTCAACTAGTCCCACGCCTCATATAGGCCAGACCAAGTGAAAATGGTAGATTTCCTTCCCTAAAAGACATTAGTGAACGAGATGGGTTTTTATGACAATCCGGCAGTTTCATGGTCACCGTTACGAATACTAGTTTTTTATTCCAGATTTATTTAATGAATGGAATTTTAAATTCCCCAGCTGCCATGGTGGGATTTGAACTCATGTCTTTGGATCATTAGGCCAGGCCTCTGCATTACTAGTCCACTAACTTAACCACAATGCTACCATACCCATTAGTTAGCTATAAAAATATATGGGAAATAAAATGGACAAAGGCTCTCACCCCTTCCCCTCTCCAACCATGTCATGTTTCCTTTCCGTCCATTGTATTTTTAAATCTATGAGCCTCTCACTGTTTATCACCAAGTTACCAGATGTTGGGCTCAATTCTCCCCAGTTATCTATGCCATTTTTTTAGCGCGTGCTGCTTTTTTTGGCCTAAATTAAAATATCCAAGTTTCCCCAAAGTTTAAGCAGCAGCGTAACTCAGTTAGTTATTATTTTTTTAGGTTAGTTTTTTTTTGCGTCATGGGGGTGCGTAACCTGATGTCTGTGCCAGGTTTTCAGATTTATGCAAGTTTGGTCAACTTACATTTCTCATAGGATGGCGTATGTGACCACTTCCAAAAAACCTTCTGGCACTTAAGAAAAATCAGTGCACATTAAAAAATCGGCACAGAAAGACACAATTGTTTTGGAGGGAGTCAAGAACACATTAAATATGCATCATGAAGCTTAATTTTTTCAAACTTAAAATGGATAAAATGGAAGTCAAATGCAATTTATTAATTTTGGATCTTTTTCGAAGTGCCACGCCACCACCGAACGTCTCTTCACCGGGCTTGAGGGTCGGAGCATCGGCTGGCAGAATCATTCCCTCACTGGACACACGGACTCGAGGCTCTGCTTCAAAAGAAGCCCAGGGCGTGGGGGTGGGTGGAAGCCGAACTGAAGACATGAGAAGTCTTACATTATGCAGCAGCTTCAAAAGAAGCCCAAGGGGCAGGAGGGGGGGTGGTGGTGAGGGGTTTGGGTGTTTGCTGAGCCCATGATATCCGGCAGAAGGAGCAATTCTGCTGGTCGACGCTTGAGCCCGGTGAGGAGACGTTCAGTCGGTGGTGAGATGGTATTTTGAAAATAATCTAAAATTAAAGAATTGCATTAGACTTCATTGCCCCAAATGTTTTCATTTGAATGCCTAGCTTCCCGTTCTAAGCAAGCCTATTGCGCATGCACAGTCCAGGGTATGTTCCATACTAGGGCATCGATCTTAGGGAGAGAGAGAGAACAAAGAAGCTTTAACTCATTGCCCTGCTGTTTTGAACATCTTGCAAAGTTACAATTTAATTATGGGGGCAATATTGACAATGCCATACCTCGTGCAAGCCTTCTGCATGATGGTGCTGCGGAGGAGACGATTGATTCAACATCGTTGCATGAGGAACCTCAGAGCATGTGGGGTGATGGGCAGGAGGCCTTACCCACGTCGGGTATATCAAGACAAGTGTTCATACCTGCACCTGTGTGATGCAGACTGTGTGAGAAGGCTGCGTTTCCACAAAAAATGTGTAACCGAGATGTGTGAGTTAGTAAAAGCAGACCTGCAACCTAGAAGCATCAGGAGGACTGCTTTGTCAGTTGAAGTGAAGGTTACAGCTTTCATTCTATGCATCTGGATCATTCCAGGCCACAACTGAGGATGGGTGCGCCATTTCTCAACATGCAACACATATTTGCATTCGGCAGGTGACTGCTGCACTATATGCCCAGAGGAATGACTACATAAAGTTCCCCATGACCATCCAGGCAATGTGTAAAAGAGCTGTGGGCTTCTCCATGATTGCTGGCTTCCCAAAGGTACAGGGATGCTTTGATTGTACCCACATCGCCTTTCGAGCACCTTTGGAGGATTCCAAGTTGTACAGGAACAGAAAAGGCTTGCACTCCATTAATGTGCATGTCGTGTGTGACGACATGCATTGCATTGCATCATGATACCCTGGGAGCACCCATGATACGTTCATCCTACACAAGAGCGTTATATCTGCCATGTTTCAGCAGCAGCCAGAAGGGCAGAGCTGGTTGCTGGGAGACAAAGTGTATGGCCTCGCCACCTGGCTCGTGACACCCCTATGCGTAACCTGGGAATAAAACATGACGCACATTGCGACACGCAACATAATAGAGAGGACCATTGGCATCTTGACACAGTGATTCCAATGCCTGGACCATTCTGGAGGCTATGTGCAATACTCCCCTGAGATTGTCGGTCAGTTCACTGTTGTGTACTGCATGCTGCATAACTTAGCCATCATGAGGCTGCAGCAGCTGGTGTTAGAAGACCCACCTGAGCTGAGAGTGGCAGATGAGGAGGAGAAAGATGCAGATGACGAGGAGGAGGAGGACAAGGAAGCTGTGCAACTACTTGAACCCATGCACGATGATGTAATGTAGTGTTGTGTTAACGAACCAAATAATAGAAATGATTCATCTTTACTTCAAAAAATTGTGTTAATAATGGAACAAATAATGGAAATGATTCAGTTATAATTTTAAAATTATTTTATTCAAAAGTTTAACCCTGGTTGTACTTAACTTAAATAAAAATATTCTTGTATCAAACTTTAAAGTATTCAGTTAAGATTACTTACAAATTTTAAGATCACTTACAAACTTTAAGATCACTTACAAACTTTTTAAACTTGTAAATTTACATTCCTCACAAAAAACTTGTAATTTGAGAATAGTTACAACAGTAATAATAACAACAACAACAGCAGCAGCAAAGAAAGGCTGCACCCATCTCTCCTCCACCTTATTCTAAGACCGCCTGCTGTGCATGGTCTTGTTGACTCCAACCTTGCCCACAGGTGATGGCGCAGTGTTTCTCGGTTTGGTTCCAAGTTTATTCTTTCGAGCATCTTGGGTAATGTGCACTTGTTGATGGGGCGGGGTGGGGGGTGGGGGGGACAGGGGGCAGGCGGCAATGTGGAAGGCCCGGCTCTTCAGAGGCTGGTCTGGGGATTGCAGTGGGAGTGGCAGGTGATTCTGTCGCTGGGCATGGGTCTGGGCGTGTTCCCTTATTGCAGCAGCTAACTCCGACTTTCCCTCCCTCATGTGCCCTGACAGTATCTCAACAACCTGCAACATTCCCTCCCTCATTTTCCCGGACAGTGTTCCCATTTCTCATGAGCATATTGTTATTTCCGCCGACATTTACGATGCCTCATCATCCACCCCATTGATGGTGTCCAGGAGTTATCGTGTAAGGGCAATGCTCTCTGCACTCATTGCCATCATTTGAAACACATCTGTTAAATCCTGCACCTCAGGAGAGCGCAGCCGAGCTCTCCTTCCCCTCTTCCCCTTGGGTGTGGCTCACTGCACCCCACTGGGTCCCGCAGCCTCGGATGGTGAGGTCCTGGATGTGCCTCGCTGCACCCCACTGGGAATTGCAGCCTCGGACCGGGGGAGCCCTGGGCGTGCCTCGCTGCACCCCACTGGAATCCCCAGGTTCGGACGGTGGGAAACATGGCATGTCCCACAAACACTCAAAGCACTCAGGGAAGGGACTGGCACCTTAATGGGCGGCATCTGCACCTCCTCCAGAGTGAGTACAACAGTGGGGTCTTCATCCATCGACTCCCCCTGCCCCTCCCCCTCGCCCCAATGCTATTGGTCTGGAAGATCTTCTCCTCTTCAGGTTCGTCCGCGTCTGAATCTTCTTTTGCATCGGCTTCAGCCTTGTCAGGGTTGGTCTCAATTTCTGCAAAATATAACAGAACAAACAAATGGTTAGCAGCAGAGGAGGGGGCAGGGTGGGTGGCATGAGTATGCTCACACAGCGCAGGCAGCAGGCTCATTTGAAGGACCATGATGAATGATAGCACATTGCATCAACCGAAGCGTAGCTGACGGAGACTTCCCCATGAACCGAAGCATGGCTAGCCCGCGCAGTACTTAACATTTAGCAAAACCAGACTGTGAAATTTGCAGGACTTACCCTCTCTCTCTCTTGAGTGTGAGCCCAGCTTGTGCAGTGGTGGTTGCTTTTCTCCAGGCAGGACCCATCAAAGCAGCAACTCTGTCTTCCAAGTGTGTCAGTGGCTGCAGATTTGCCGGGCCTCCTCCTGTTCGAGTTCTTTCCCTTTTGTTGTGTGCCATTTTCCTCTGCAAAGATGAAAACATAACTTTTTAGAGAGGGTATCTTTCTGCTGGGTGGGACATATACAGATAGTCACATTTACAATTGCAATTCCATTGAATAAATGAAAATATTACTTACACTAACTGCTTGACCAAGGTCCTGCCACTTCTTTTTGCGCTGGCCTCCAGATCTCGGGGTGGTCACCATTTCACAATAATCTTCTGCAAGTTGATTCCAGCGTTTCTTCATTTCTTTTGGTGACACATTTATGTGACCTCTGCTGGTGTCCAGCTCATGCCATCTGGCCTCAATTACAGTAACCACTGCCTCCACTTCATCCTGTGAGAAATTCTTGGTCCTTGAGCCATGTTGAATCTTGTATTTCAGCCCTGATTTTTCCACTGAAAATTAATGTTCTCACACACAATTGGCTCTTTAAAAATGGCCAAATGCAGACCGGGAGCTGTACTGGACATGCATGCCCATAACAGTCACGTCAAAAACGTCCTTTTTTTTTGTGCATACGCAGAAGTGGGGGGGGGGGCATCATTTTTTCGGCACAGATATTAGGCTCTCCCCCCCCCCCCACCGAAGCTAAAGGACAGGCTGCGTGGTGTCAATTTCAAAAATAGAATGGGGAAACTTGCTAGTTATATTTTTTGGAGTAGTCGGGGCCAAAAAAAACAGGCGTAAGTCTTGCAATGCACCAAAAAACGGCATTGGGGAAAATTGAGCCCAATGTGTTGTTTTGTGCTGTTCAATTAATGACTGTGAATTTGTCTTTTCAAGGCTTTGGTTAAAACACCACATTTGGTTTTTTTTGGTATGTAAATATTGTTTTCAATAAGGTGAGGCCTGGTAAAAGGCACCCACAGTCAAACATTCCTAGATCAGGGAAGATTAGCTGCAGAGCTGCCACCACCCTGTCTCAGTCCCAAGCTCGGAACAACTCTCTCTATTAAACCAGTGATATTTCCATTTCGCAAACTAGCCATTTATGGCTCCTCGGAGTGAGTTGGTTAATTTAGTACCTGTACCAATCAAATGGTAAATTAGGGTCAGTTTTGCTCTGTGGGTCTACATCCATTGGGAACCGATTCAATAACGCTTAAATAGTTTAACAAAGAAGAAAGCACAAATTTGACAGAATGCCTTAAGAACAGTACACATGGAAAATTCAACTGGAATTAGTATGCTTTATGAATGGTGCAAAAAGAGTTATGGCTGCCACCTCCAGTGGCCAGGAAGAGTAACTGCTGTTTGACATTATGTGGAAAAATAATATTTAATTAAATTATCTTTAAAAGCTCCCCTGACAGCTCAGAGTGTAATATATAACCAAACCATACAGACCAGATGGTCTCAGGTTTAATATCCGCTTCATGTGGAGTTAGTTGCTCACAGCTGCAATTCAGTTCATCAGCCTAGAGATAGGAAGACAAAATCAGCCTGGTTCCCACACCTGATTAATATTAGAAACATAGTAACATACTATTCTACAGCGCAGAAGGAGGCCATTTCGGCCCATCATGTCCGCGCCGGCCGACAAAGAGCCGCATGGCCCTCGGTCAGCAGCCCTGAAGGTTACATATAAACTTATGAACAATGAACAATGGCGGAAAGATAAAGAGCATCCGGTCCAACCAGTCCACCCCACACAACTGCGACACCCCTTGCACCGAAACATTCTACACTCAACCCCAACCGAGAGACTGGATCAACTGGGCCTTTATACATTGGAGTTTAGAAGAATGAGAGGGGATCTCATAGAAACATACAAGATTCTGATGGGACGGGACAGGTTAGATGCGGGTAGATTGTTCCCGATGTTGGGGAAGTCCAGAACCGGGGGACACAGTCTTAGGATAAAGGGTAGGCCATTTAGGACCGAGGTGAGGAGAAACTTCTTCACTCAGAGAGTTGTTAACCTGTGGAATTCCCTGCCGCAGAGAGTTGTTGATGCCAGTTCATTGGATATATTCAAGAGGGAGTTAGATATGGCCCTTACGGCTAAAGGGATCAAGGGGTATGGAGAGAAAGCAGGAAAGGGGTACTGAGGGAATGATCAGCCATGATCTTATTGAATGGTGATGCAGGCTTGAAGGGTCGAATGGTCTACTACTGCACCTATTTTCTATGTTTCTATGTTATCCTTCCTAAATGTTGAATACCCCTGGATGTTGAGTTCCCAGCCTTGGTCACCCTGGAGCCATGTTTCCGTGATGTCAATTACATCATACCCGTTAACTGCTATCTGCGCAGTTAATTTGTCCACCTTATTCCGAATACTCCTCGCATTGAGGCACAGAGCCTTCAGGCTTAACTTTCTAACACACTTTGCCCCTTTAGAGTTTTGCTGCAATGTGGCCCTTTTTGCTTTAGGTTTCTCTGCCCTCCACTTTTACTTTTCTTCTTTCTATCTTTTGCTTCTGCCCCCATTCTACTTCCCTGTGTCTTCCTGCATAAGTTCCCATCCCCCTGCCATATTAGTTTAACTCCTCCCTAACAGCACTAGCAAACACTCCCCCGAGGACATTGGTTCCGGTCCTGCCCAGGTGCAGACCATCCTGTTTGTATTGGTCCCACCTCCCCCAGAACTGGTTCCAATGTCCCAGGAATTTGAATCCCTCCCTGCTGCACCACTGCTCAAGCCACGTATTCATCTGAGCTATCTTGCGATTCGTACTCTGACTAGCACGTGGCACTGGTAACTCCGCTGATAGCAATAGACCTATCGATGATTTTGTAGGAGGGTAGCTCCTCTCCAAAGCCTGTATAAATTATACTCAAAACCTCATGTATGTTGGAGGTTCCATGACTGAACCTTCCCGTGCATTGCTCGAAATAAAGCCAGTAAACCTAAGGTTTTGTTTACTTCCGTAGTCATTATACCGAAGGCGAAGGGCGAGGTGTCGATTATCTATATCAGCTAATCCACCCCGAGGAAGAGAAGCCTTCCTTTTTACCCCTACATGCATGAACAGAGACACCTAGGAGTATATGTGCACAAATCGTTGAAGGTGGCAGGGCAGGTTGAGAAAGCAGTTAAAAAAGCTTACGGGATCTTGGGCTTCATAAATAGAGGTATAGAATACAAAAGCGTACACATTATGATGAACCTGTATAAAACATTGCTTTGGCCTCAACTGGAGTATTGTGTCCAAATCTGGGCATCGCACTTTAGGAAGGATGTGAAGACTTTAGAGAATGTGCAGTAAAGATTAGGAGAATGATTCCAGGGATGAGGGACTTCAGTTATGTGGATAGACTGGAGAAGCTGGGGTTGATCTCCTTAGAGCAGAGAAGATTGAGAATATTTGACAGAGGTGTTCAAAATCATGGGTCTGGACAGAGTAGGTAAAGAGAAACTGTTCCCATTGGCAGAAGGGTCAAGAACCAGAGGATACAGATTTAAGGTGATTGGCAAAAGAACCAAAGGCGACATAAGGAAAAACTTTTTTTAAAATACAGCGAGTGGTTAGGATCTGGAATGCATGGCCTGAGAGGGTGGTGGAGCAGACTCAATCATGGCTTTCAAAAGGGAGTTGGATAAATACCTGAAAGAAAAAATTTGCAGGGCTACGCAGAAAGGAGAATGGAGTGGGACTAGCTGCGGTGCTCTTGTAGAGAGCCGGCATGAGCTTGACGGGCCAAATGGCCATCTTCTGTAATGTAACCATTCTATGATTCTCTAAGACGGGCACTACAGCTGAGACCAATTTTGCTCTCATCCAACATCTACACACAGGCATGCTTCCAGCACAGATCACTGGACAATAACTGAGAGCAGGATCTTTGGCTGATTTTTCCCCCTTTCATTTCAAGGGACATTAAAGCAAATTGTAGCCATTGCACTAGACACCAGTCACTGAGCCACCAGGTGTTTTTGTTCTCATCATATTTAATATCATTAATGCAGTAGAAATTTTCTGGTGAAGCTTCAGTTCAAACGTTTAACAAAAAACGAATTCTTCTGAAATTCTGGAAAAAAAAATATCATTAATAGTCACTAAAATGTTTTACAGTTGCTTCAGAGAATTTTTCACGGGGCTTTACACTGCCTAGATTCAAGACAGTGTTACAGGAATTGTTAAGAGCTTTTTGATAGCCTCATTGTAATTCGTTATCAAAGACCAGAGACTTACAGTAACTGTGAGGGTGGTTGGGGTGGAATGGTCACATGAAAGGCCACAATACATTTGTTCAAAGAACAGTTGCAGCCAGAATGATTGATTTTAACAGCGGAGATGTGAAATTACAACAAAAAATATTCTTAGTTACATTTCATTAAATTGAGGCCCAGTGGATAAATTAAAATGCACGGCCGACTGTTTGGATCCAAAGGATTAGTGTGATTGGACTATCCAAATTCTCAATGAACAAACCCAGAAACCAGGCATCTCGCTATCAAAACCTTTCAGCAAATGTGATGGTCATTTCATTCACTGCTCATTAGAAAGTCGTCCTCGATCCATACACTCTCCACAGGTTGAATACATATAATTACATAGATTGACAGTACAGAAATGGGCCTTTGGGCCAACTGGTCCATAGCGGTGTTTGTGCTCCACAAGAGCCTGCTCCCACTCCTCTTCACCTAACCCTATCAGTATATTCTTCTTTTCTTTTATACCTCATGTGTTTATCTAGCTTCCCCTTAAATGTATCTATGCTATTCACCTCAACTACTCCTTGTGGTAGTGAATTCCACATTCTTACCACTCTTTGGGTGAAGAAATTTCTGCTGAAATACCTGTGGGATATATTGGTAACTATCTCATATTTATGGCCCCTAGTTCTGTTCTCCCCACAAGTGAAAACATCTGCTCAACATCTACCCTTTCAAACCCCTTCCTGATTTTAAAGAAAAGAACCCAGCCTGTTAAATCTTTCCCAATAGGTATATCCTCTCAGTTCTGGTATCATGCGAGTAAATCTTTTTCGCATCTTCTCCAGTGCCTCTTTATCCTCTTTATAATATAATACTCCCAAGTGTGGTCTAACCCAGGTTGAATACAAGTTTAACAAAACTTCTGCTTTTCAATTCTATCCCTCCAGAAATGAACCCGATTGCTTTTTTTTAAAACCTTTTTTATGGCCTTTATTAACCTTCAGGTCACTTTTACTCCTCCTTAACCCAGAGGGTGGAGGCCAATCATAGCACTCCTGCAATTGTCGTAACTCAGGTTAGCAAATTCAGCTGAGACCAGGGATGACTAACATTTAACTTTAATTTATCATTGAAGTTCAGGGTATTCCGCAATTTCATTTAGGAGTGCGGGAATCATACGTTTGGGTGACAATCGTATGTTCCTGCAGCTCTTAATTTCACATTTATTTCCGAATCATCTTTCCTCTAATCTGAGGCACTGCACAGGCCAGGGCTTTTCACTTCTCTTCTGGTCAGCCCAAGATCTTTCAGTCATGCACTTTCACGGCTGGAGATCGGTAGGTTGGCAAGTGCAGAAACAGAACAAATTCCCTGGTTGCAGAATGTAAATGATGGGACTTTCCACTTTGGCATTCCCGGACACAAGGCGGGAAATTGGGTAACTCCAGCTCTGCGATTCTGTGCCCACTTAACTGGATGGGTGGAAAATCAGGTGCAGTGTGTGCCCCAATTTTGCTTCAGCTGCTCCTAGCAGGCAAAGTTCTTGCACCTGTGCATTGAAAATCTGGGCCGGGACCTTTGAATCAGTTTCCCCCCCCCTCCCCTCTCCTTGTCCCGCCAGAACAATACATTTTAAATTTACTGCAGGCATGTTCATCTGCGATATGTCAAACAATATTCTTCCAGCAAAACTCCCAGATAGCTGTCTTGGGAACAACCGAGTGTGGCCTTATGGAATATTTCATACCAAGCACATTTATTGCTTTCCTGCCCATCCCGCCTTTTCCTGGCTCTACACTTGCTTAAAAGCCATGCATCTCTACAATTCTGAAAACATTGGGGCGATTTTAACCGAACTCGGTAGTCGGGAAACCGACGGGATCAGGTGGAACACTGGATTTACGAAACAGGCTCGTTGGGCTGAATGGTTTACTCCTGTTCCTATGTTTACAAGTGGCCCAATATAACTCTCCATGACGGTTATAAAACTAGTGTTGTACCCCACCACCTCCCCCCCCCGCCCCTGCGTTACCTTGATTTCTCTCCACAGATGCCCTCTGACCTGCTGAGTGCTTCCAGTCTTTTTTACTTTTATTTCAGATTTTCAGCATCCGCAATATTTTGCTTTTGAACAAAAATATCTTATGCTCCCCTCCTCAGAGCCAGCAACACATGGTGCCAGCCACTGATCTCCACCACTCTCTTCTGCTGTTAGAACCACAATTTAAACACCCGCTTAGAAAGGCAGCAATTTTACTCTCAAAATTATTTTGTAATGAATCAGCTCCTCGACTGGTTACTTATTTGCGCTAGTGTTGAGGGTGATCAGTTTGTTGCTGGCAAACGGAATGTTCTCTCACTCGGTGTCACTTTGCCCTAACGATGGGCCTTCATTGCCTCACCATCACCATCTCCAATGAGCACCCCCTGCTATACCAATGTGGCATTTTAATTTTTCCCACATACCTCACTCACAAAGTAGTTGAAACGTCATTACAATGAGGCTATAGAAAATAGGTGTAGGAGTAGGCCATTCGGCCCTTCTAGCCTGCACCGCCATTCAATGAGTTCATGGCTGAACATGCAACTTCAGTACCCCATTCCTGCTTTCTCACCATACCCCTTGATTCCCCTAGTAGTAAGGACTTCATCTAACTCCTTTTTGAATATATTTAGTGAATTGGCCTCAACAACTTTCTGTGGTAGAGAATTCCACAGGTTCACCACTCTCTGGGTGAAGAAATTCCTCCTCATCTCGGTCCTAAATGGCTTACCCCTTATCCTAAGACTGTGTCCCCTGGTTCTGGACTTCCCCAACATTGGGAACATTCTTCCTGCATCTAACCTGTCTAACCCCGTCAGAATTTTAAACGTTTCTATGAGGTCCCCTCTCATTCTTCTGAACTCCAGTGAATACAAGCCCAGTTGATCCAGTCTTTCTTGATAGGTCAGTCCCGCCATCCCGGGAATCAGTCTGGTGAACCTTCGCTGCACTCCCTCAATAGCAAGAATGTCCTTCCTCAGGTTAGGAGACCAAAACTGTACACAATACTCCAGGTGTGGCCTCACCAAGGCCGTGTACAATTGTAGCAACACCTCCCTGCCCCTGTACTCAAATCCTCTCGCTACGAAGGCCAACATGCCATTTGCTTTCTTAACCGCCTGCTGTACCTGCATGCCAACCTTCAATGACTGATGTACCATGACACCCAGGTCTCTTTGCACCTCCCCTTTTCCTAATCTGTCACCATTCAGATAATAGTCTGTCTCTCTGTTTTTACCACCAAAGTGGATAACCTCACATTTATCCACATTATACTTCATCTGCCATGCATTTGCCCACTCACCTAACCTATCCAAGTCACTCTGCAGCCTCATAGCATCCTCCTTGCAGCTCACACTGCCACCCAACTTAGTGTCATCCGCAAATTTGGAGATACTACATTTAATCCCCTCGTCTAAATCATTAATGTACAGTGTAAACAGCTGGGGCCCCAGCACAGAACCTTGCGGTACCCCACTAGTCACTGCCTGCCATTCTGAAAAGTCCCCATTTACTCCTACTCTTTGCTTCCTGTCTGACAACCAGTTCTCAATCCATGTCAGCACACTACCCCCAATCCCATGTGCTTTAACTTTGCACATTAATCTCTTGTGTGGGACCTTGTCGAAAGCCTTCTGAAAGTCCAAATATACCACATCAACTGGTTCTCCCTTATCCACTCTACTGGAAACATCCTCAAATAATTCCAGAAGATTTGTCAAGCATGATTTCCCTTTCACAAATCCATGCTGACTTGGACCTATCATATTACCTCTTTCCAAATGCACTGCTATGACATCCTTAATAATTGATTCCATCATTTTACCCACTACCGATGTCAGGCTGACCGGTCTATAATTCCCTGTTTTCTCTCTCCCTCCTTTTTTAAAAAGTGGAGTTACATTGGCTACCCTCCACTCCATAGGAACTGATCCAGAGTCAATGGAATGTTGGAAAATGACTGTCAATGCATCCACTATTTCCAAGGCCACCTCCTTAAGTACTCTGGGATGCAGTCCATCAGGCCCTGGGGATTTATCGGCCTTCAATCCCATCAATTTCCCCAACACAATTTCCCGACTAATAAGGATTTCCCTCAGTTCCTCCTCCTTACTAGACCCTCCGACCCTATCAAATTTTCTCACCAATTACTGTAAAACTGTCCCGATTATTAGCAGTTTTATTCAGGATTAATTAGGACTGAGTCTGTCTACTCTTGACTATGATTTGGAGAGAAGCTGCCAGAACTGGCTGCAATTAGACTCCTTGGAGCCTAGAGAGAGAAAAGGCAAATACATTTAATCTAACAGTTTGGGCAGGATTCATATCTATATCCCCAAAGTGAGAGAATTGTTTTTCAACTCATTGCACATGCAGGCTCCCAATTATGATATTTCTGCAAAACAATGAAAAGATGAAAAAAAATCTCTCAAACTAATGTAACAACAACAACTTGAATTTATATAGCACCTTTAACGTAGTAAAATGTCCCAAGGCGCTTCACAGGAGTGTTATAAGAAAAAAAAATAATTTGACACCGAGCCACATAGATGGAAATTACGGCAGATGACCAAAAGCTTCTTCAAAGAGGTCGGTTTTAAGAAACGTCTTAAAGGAGGAAAGAGAGGTAGAGAGGTGGAGAGGTTTAGGGAGGGAGTTCCAGAGCTTAGGGCCCAGGAGATGAAGGCACAGCCACTGATGGTTGAGCAGTTATAATCAGGGATGTTCAAGAGGGCAGAATTTGAGGAGTGCAGATATCTCGGGGGATTGTGGGGCTGGAGGAGATTATAGAGATAGGGAGGGGTGAGTCCATGGAGGGATTTGTAAACAAGGATGAGAATTTTGAAATCGAGGCGTTGCTTAACCCGGAGCCAATGTAGGTCAGCGATCACAAGGTGATGGGTGAATGGGACTTGGTGCGACGTAAATAGTTGATTTATCCAGATTCACCCAGCACTCATCGCTAGAGAGGATTTCATTGTTAGGAGTCGCAGTGATAACAGAAAAGTAATAAAAAGCATTTTTATACCTCGGAAACTTTAATGCAACTTTTATTCAGGATTTTAGCCCTACTTAAAAAGTACAGAAAGAAAGACTCATCACATCCGAAATGTCTTCAACTGCTATCCATATGTCGAATGACTGAAATGCAGCAACTGTTGCTTTGTAGGCAGAGCACGTAGTAATGAACATTGCATGGAATTAGATAATGGCAAGTTGGATGGTACGTTGTTTTATAACAACAGGAGCATTTTTCGGTGTACACACAATGTATTATTAAGCTGGAGTTGTGTTTAGCTATCAAAAGCCATGATCTTATTGAATGGTGGAGCAGGCTCGAGGGGCCGTATGGCCTACTCCTGTTCCTATTTCTTATGTTCTTATGTTCTTTAAGCTATCCTATCTCTTTAAGGCCAGAAAATCTAATTATTGCAAGCAAACAAAGCCTGAGGCGATTCATAAATGTCACTGGTATTTGGCGAAGGATAGTTTGTAGATTGCAATTTGTCTGCAAATTTCCAGATTCAGAATAAGAAACCGCATCAAATAACTTTTTAATACATTTGACACTCATCTGAAGTGCCAGGTAGTTCTCAGCCAAGATTCTCTGCTTCAGTGGAATTAGCATGAGTCTTCAGGTTCCACTGCATTCCCCTGCCCCCAGTCGAGTGGACGCTCTAGGCCAGCATATCTATCAGGCAGATAAACGCATACTATATCTACACATTCCTAATAATATTAGTTACAGTAATTGCTTTTTTTGACAATTTCTCAACTAAAATCTTTGGTCTTGTGAACTCTCCCATAATGTGCTACTGTCATGCACACAGGTGATTGCATTGGAAAGAAGTCATGTTAAATGTTTAATGAAATCATTACTTTTTTTGAGCATTTTATTATCAAAACCTCTAACCTGCAGTAGACAGTTATGTCATGCAACTTGACATAAAGAGATCTGATATATAGTGACACTCTCCGGCTCTGCTAAGCTTCACAAACTAATACTTTTTAGCCATTGGCTGCTGCACAAGTGGTCGTTGATTCAAAGAACCAAAATAATGGCTCATACACTAACTTTGGCACTTTGAATCAGGGCACCGCATATATTAATAGTACACAGGGGCACAAGATCTCTTCCACTGTTTGTACAATCATGTGGCAAATGGATTAGATAGACAAATGGATCAATTTGGTCACTATCAATTCAAAGACCTTGGGCTAGATTTTACACTTTTGTGCTTATCGCCCAAAAATGGGCATTATTTCCGGCGTGGGTGGTAAAAATGGGTTTTCAGATCACCGGCTTCTCGTCCATTCTCAAAGCACCTAGTCTCCATTTTTTTAAATGGGTGTTAAAGCGATGTGAAATGGACAGTAGCATTAAATCTCTCTGACCGTCTGCTGTAAAGTGTCACCGTCCTTAGCAACAGCATGGCAATACTCGATTCCCGCGATTCAGGAGGTCAAGGGTCATCATGACATGCGCAGAGGAGGAGACAGAGAGAGAGGGAGCTGAGAGGGACTGAAGACGTGTCTGGGTGTGGTGTGGCTGCTTTGGGAAGAAGGAGGGAGACTTTAGAGCTTCACTGCAACTAGGGAAACAAAAATTAGCTGTTACCAGCCATAAATTTGCCCAAATTTGGCCTATAATGGAGGGAGAGGAGGAGGCATCACAGAACGCTGTGGAGACTGATGCTGGAGAGAACAGTGAGGTGGGAGAAGAGCACATTAGAGGGCGCAAAAGAGTGAGGAAGTTCTCAGATGAGGCAAATGCCTCCCTCCTGCAGGAGGTCAAGTTATGCTGGGGTGATTTGACACAGGCCCAAAGGCCTACCAGAAGATATGGGCCGAGATAGCAGAGGTGGTCTCGTCGGCGACCAATGAGGTGCGTGAGGGCAACCAATGCCGCAAACGATGGAACGACTTTGTGGGATCTGCAAGAATAAGTATTACATTGATTTACATGTACTTATGTATTTATATAATTTGATTTGCAAGAGTCATGAGTGACTATCAGCAGATGTGAGGTCTTCCACTTTTACCGGGAATGTTTTACTCAAAGCCTGCGGTCACGCTGTACGTCTTTATGTAAAGAATGATAATTATCATAATAATCATGATTACATCTGTCGGTTATGTGTTGTATCAGTCTCTGTGACAGTACCTAGCAATGATATCATGCAATGATCTCATGCCATGTGGTCCTGTCACATTTTACAGAAGAAGCTATCAACAATGAAGTCCATGCAGAGGTGAACGGGTGGGGTGCCACCAGTCCCCAGCGACATCACTGAGATGGAGGAGCGGGTGCTCACACTCGTGAGGAAGCACACCCGGACAGCCACGGAAGCATGTGTAGACCCTGAAGTGATGCCACGTGAGTAAAGCTTACACCCTTGCGTGATGTAACGTCAATAGATGCAACACCCACTCTTATCCGAACAATCATATATGATAGATGATTTCTAAAAGTGTCTTAAAAATAATGCTGGCCTAATGAAAATCATTGCAATGAAAATGTGTTGATGGTTATGAAATGTGATGTCTGTGATGATTTTGAGACCGGTGGTGCTTTTGTCGTGCATATGCTGTGTGTAGCGCTGGACTCACCTTGTCACCCTAGCATCCCCTTCTCCTCTAATAACCTCATTTGTGTTTTGCAGCTCAGCCAGCAGCGCAGCCCCAGGCAAGACCACAGAGGCCAAAAGGTGGGGGCGTGGGGCCCGACTCTCCGGACAATCCTACATCTGGTGCTGAGGAGCTCCGATTCTCACCCGTCAATCCACTGGGTCTGTTCTCCAAGGATAAGGATGAGAGTGCAGACTTTGATGAACCTGCATCGCCACGCTCCAGAAGCCATTCCATCCCAAGGCCATCTAGTGGTCCTCTGGTCATTCCTGCCTCCACTTTGGAGGTACCGGCCCCAAGTACCTCGCCACAGGGCACCTATTTGTCCCCAGGACGGCGCCGACCCCGCGGAGGCCTCGTGGACGCGACAGGTCTGTTCCACGAGCGCCACATGTGAGCGGAGAGATGGTACAGTTGTCCAGGAAGACTATAGACATTGGTGATCAGCTCATCGAAGCATTGGGGGGAATATCCCGACAGCTGGCCACCATGACTGAGTATATTCCACGGATGGTGGAGGCCCTGGATGCGATAGCCAGGAACACTGGTCCCAGAGCGCAGCACTCCACTCTTAGGTTCCGCACCACCACTGCGAACGACAGATGAGAGCAAGGACCAAGATCCTGTTTCGGCATCGGAGAATGTTGCCCCCTCGGCACACCCTACTCCCGTACCCGTCCAACCACTGCCTCTGCCTTCATCCCCTCCAATGAGGCAACGCCTGAGGAGCTCCTCGGCCAGGCGCCATGGAGTGAGGAGAGGAAGGGGTAGAGGGGTGGAGAAGAAGGGGAGGGGGGAAAGAAAGGGAAGTGCATGTCCGCAGGTGATGGCTGTGTTATATCTCCAACTGGGTGTATGCAATTTGTTGCAATGTATTGGGGGAGGGGACCACCCTCCTGCTTTGCATTTGTATTCTGTGTTGCTGGACATGTTGAACATTTGATTGATGTCAATGGTGGAAAAAGTGGGGTGTGGGCGGGGGTTGGGTGTTATTGACTGTAATACTTATGATTTCAGACCAATGTTGGTGTAAAATTTTTTTTTATTGAACATAACCTTGTTGCGCATTGTCTCAGATAGCTGGACGGTTACACACTGGTGATTCCTTAACATAAAAGGGTTAAATGAAACTTAACCAATCAACGTAAACTTTAACTGGCACCAAGATGATGGGCACAATTGATGTCTGAGCTGCACACACACAGCAGTGTTTCAGCGTTGTCACTCAGAGCAACCTTCTTTCAGGCAAATCGTTCAGATATCAGCTCCTCACGTAAGAGTCATGCTATGTAGCCATCACAGGCCTCTTCCTGCGGTCTGGAGGGGGTTGTGGGCATGGTTGCATAGCCAGCCTGATTGTCTGGCCCGAGGTCAACATCCAGCCCCTCGTCCTCTTCTTCTCTCTCCTGAGGTGGAGCATCATTCCCTTCTGGCAATTCTTGGCCCCTCCTGATAGCCAGGTTGTGCAGCATGGAGTACACGACCACAAATTTACCTACTTGCTTAGGGATGTATTGTAGCTCCCCTCCTGAGTGGTCCAGACATCTGAAACGGTGCTAAAGCACAGTTATTGTTTTCTGGACCACATTGTGTGTGTCTCTGTGGCTCTGGTTGTATTGCTTCTCGGCCTCGGTGTGGGTGTCACACAGGGGGGTCATCAGCCAGCTGGCTAGGCTATATTGGTTATCACCAAGCATCCAGCATTGTCCTTGTGCTGACTCTTAAAGATGTCAGAGACAGCACTCTCACGCAGGATGTGAGCCTCATCGAAGGTGCCCGGACATTTGGCATTCACTGCCATGATGATCTGGTTGTGGTTAACAACTAGTTGGACCTTCAGGGAGTGAAATCCTTTTCTGTTATGAAAACACTCCGGCTCCTGAGAAGGTGGCCGCATGGTGATGTCAGTGCACTGTATAGCTCCCTGCACCCTGGGGAACTTAGCAATGCAGTAGAGTGCTCCAGCACTGTCAGTCTGAGCCTCCGTGGTCATGGGGAAGCTGATCAAGTACATCCTTCTCTGTGACCTGTCTACTGCAGCGATGGATTGCATGGTGGGACAGAGGGCAAATCTTGACCGCGGAGGCCCGAAAGTAACCAGACGCGTAGAAAGACAGTGCCGCAGTGATCTGTCCTGATGGCAGGCTGCATATGTGGCCTGATGAGCTCACATATTTCATTGATCACCACCTTGTGGAAGCGCAGTCTCCGAAGGCAGGTGTGGTCGGACACGTCGAGGTAAGACCTCTGTTCCCTGTACGTGCGGGGTGTGTATGGTCTGGCCCTCCTCCTCATTCTTGCACGTCTTAAATTGGGCACATAATGATGTGCATCACACATTGAGCCATCTGTACTCTGCAGCATCTGCGTATTAATCGATGCAGGCTGAGAAATGGCTGGCCCCATTGCAATGAAAGTATAATAGTGATTGATCAGAAACAATAATTTCCTCATTAAATACACCGAGAGTAAACCCCCAATAGTCCAGAGTCTGAAAATATGTCTGCTGATATAGTCACTTCATCTGAGAAGAACTCCAGAGAGTCAATCCAAACTCCTCCGAAGTTGAAGCAGCCTTTTGAATGAAGCGACCTGTGATTTTAAAAATGGCAGCCACACCGCTGACATTTGTTCAGAACAGTTCCACTTTCTCCGGGCAGTTTTTTGGGCGAGCGATATTGTGGGCGATATATGTGCGGGGTAGTGAAAGTGACGGTGGGCGATCTGCTGGGCATTAGATTCGCAAAGTGTGCTCTTTAGGACAAAAAAAAATGGGCGGGTGGTATTATTGAATCTCGGCATTGATTCCGTGCAGAAATGGAACGCTGGGCGAAAATATGGGCGTTGATTCCGCCCCAAAAAAGTGGGCGGGTGGTAATATTTTTTCCTGCCGTTAAGCACATGGGGAAAGTAACGCTCGGCGATAAGTTTCTGAAAAATGCCCGACAGTTTCCATTTTGTGCCAAAATGGGCACTATATGGGCGTTATACGTCATTTCAGCATTAAAATGGACAAAATGTGGCTGTTATGTATGGCAAAATAATGGAGGTTCTAGCTCTTGGATCTGCACATCATTATTTTGGCCCACAGCCACATTTTTCTCATTCATTTCTCTTAAGTTACAAATACTCAATCTCCTCAAGCGTAGATTCTACAAGGGATCTACAAGAAATGAAACAAGCCTAAATATAAACAAAACAGGAAAGGAGACCATAAGAAAGAGTAAAGTAAGTGAGGACATTGATGGCCAGGGAATAAATAGAGTTATAAAACAGGAGTTTAAAAAGATGGTTAAAAATAAAGAGAGAGGAACCTCTATTAAAAATGATTTAAGCTGTCTGTACAGCAATACACATAATGTCCGTAATAAAACAGGAGAGCTGGAGGCAATCATGCATTGCGAGGAACCAGACATAGTAGGGATTACTGAGACATGGCTACAGAAAAATCAGGACTTGGAATTAAACATTGCGGGGTATAACATATTTAGAAACGATAGAGGGGGGAACAGGAGAGGTGGAGTAGCTGTACTTATTAGGGATAACATTATGGCAGTAGAAAAAAGTGACGCAGCTTTCAGCAAGACAGAAATAGAATCCATGTGGATAGAGATAAAAGATAATAAAGTATTAATCACACTAATAGGGGTAATCTACAGACCACCTAATAGTGTAAGGGAGGCAGAGGAAGAAATATGCAAACAAATTAGGGAAATTAATAAAAAATATAGAATAATCATGGGGGATTTCAACTACTCAGCTATTAATTGGACAGAAGAGGTAGACAAAGGGGATAAGGGATTGGAGTTCCTACAATATGTACAGGACAATATGTAAAAAGCCCAACAAATGAGAATTCACCACTGGATCCAGTAATGGGGAATGAACCAGAGCAAATAAGAGAAGTAAATATAGGGGAACATCTTGGCAATGGTGACCATAATATAATACATTTTAAGATAATAACTGAGAAGGACATAGAGCAGGGTAATAGATGGAGAGAAAAGCTGAATTTGAGGAATTGAGAACAGCGCTTGGGAAAATAAAGTGAGCAACAATATTGGCAAACAATGATGTAGAACAGCAATGGGAAATAATTAAAATGGTGTTCAGCAGAGTCCAGGAAAAATATATTCTGCCAATAAACATAAACAAGCTAAACACTAATGAGACACCATGGATGAATAAAGCCATTGGGGACAAAATGAGGGTAAGGAAAGAGGCACACATTAAGTACATGGACAGCATAGGAGAACATGACAAGGGAGAATATGAAGGGATTAGGAGAGGTCAAAGAAAACAATTAGGAAGGCTAAGAGGAACTATGACATTAAATTATCAAAGAACATAAAACAAAATAGTAAAATATTTTACAGGCACATCAATAAAAAAAAGGAAAGTTGGGATGAGAATAGGGCCAGTAAGGGATAGAGAGGATAATACCACAGGCAGCGATCGAGAGATGGCAGAGATATTAACTAATTACTTTGCTTCAGTATTTACTAGGGAGATAGAACAGGTGGCGATGACATTGAATAATGAGATTACTAATGAGTTAACTGCATTTAAAATAAAACAAAGAGATATACTAAATAAACTAATGAAACTCAAAGAGGATAAAACCTCTGGTCCAAATGGATTACATCCATAAGTTTTAAAAGAATCTAGTGAAGAAATTACTATACATATTTAATGTGTAGTGCCAGAGGACTGGCAGATAGCTAATGTAATACCAACCTTACCACCCAGCTTGCCCTGGGAGGGCTAACTTTGCAAATCTCCTCCCCGTACAATTCATTCCTTCAACCAATGACCCTGTGTATGCTGATTGTAGATCAGTCATCACAGATGTTCTCAAAATCTCCTTACAAAATGTCTGTTCAGTTTCAAACAAGGCCCTTGCCATCCATGACCTTATCATGGATAAATGCATTGACATCACGGCACTAACGGAAACTTAGCTCAGGGATAATGAGACACTTCCTTTAACCGAAGTCTCCCCTTCCCACTATACCTTCCACCACTTGCCCCGCCCAAACCGTCATGGTGGGGGTATTGCTCTCATCATTAAAGCAAACCTTGGTCTGTCCCCCTACTCCTCCGTCACGTTCTCAGCTTTTGAACATCTCACCTTATTCCACCCCTCTAACCTCTCATTCAAAATTCTCGTTCTCTACCGCCCACCCAAATATGATAAAAACTTTATCACGGATACATCCTCACTGCTTTCCTCCCTCAGCCTTTGCACCGAGCGACTTCTCATCCTCGGTGATTTCAACCTCCATCTCAACTCATCTTGTTCTCTCTCCTCTGAATTCACTACCCTCCTGTCCTCCCTTAATCTCTCCCTCCATATAAATTCCTCAACCCATATTCACAGCCACCCCTTGACCTTGCAATCTCTCGTGACCTTGCTATTCCAACCAATTAAAGATAAAGCCATCTCTGACTATTTCATGTATCGCTCTTGACCTACATTCTCCTTCCCAATCCAAACCTACTTCCTTCTGCATCCGCCCCTGGAAAAAACTCTCTCCAAATTCTATTACAACTGCATTTATTAACTCGAAACTGTCCAGCCTTTGGCCCTTTTTTAACAATGACATTTCTTCAGCCACCGATCTGCTCAACCACACCCTCACGACCACCTTTGATGCCCCAGTCCCTATTAAAATTATTACTTTCTCCCACCCTTACCGTTCCCCCGGTACAGCCCTCATCTTTGTTCCCTCAATCAAAAGGGTGTAGACTTGAATGGATGTGGCAGACAACTGGTTTAGCCATTCTTCGCCAATTCTGGCTCGAACACATAAAACATTATCAGTTCTTACTCTTGTCTACAAAAACTGCTCACTAGTCCAGGATCATTCTGGATTGCAAAAATAACTCCAGGCTACTATTCTCTGCTGCTAACTGTCTCCTTAAACCCCTATCCCTTGTGTATATCACACCCACCACCACCAAGTGAGAGGAGCTCATGGATTTTTTTGTATCAAAGATTGAGACCATCCGATCAGCTGCCTCTGCGCGTTCCCTTCCTTCACCTAGTCCACAGGGCCAAACTTCATCTGACGCTCCTCTAGCCCTAAACTCATCTTTTTCTGGTTTTGTTTTGATTTCCCCTCTTAATCTCTCCAAACTCATCTTATCCATGAGAGCCATTTCTTGCTCTCTTGACCCTATTGCCACTAAACTGCTGACCACCCAACTTCCTTTTCTGGCTCCCATGTTAGCCGATATTGTTAACGGTTCTCTGTCCTCAGGTACTGCTCCCCTCTCCTTCAAATCTGCTGTCATCATCTCTCTCAAAAAACCATCTGTCACTCCATCTCAAACCTCCCTTTCCTGTCCAAAGTACTTTGAATCCCTTCAAACTGGTTTTCGCCCCTGACACAGTACCGAAACTACTCTCATCAAAGTACAAATGACATAGTTTGTGACTGTGAGAAAGGTACACTATCCCTCCTCGTCCTTCTGGACCGGTCTGCAGCCTTTGACACAGTTGATCACTCCATCCTCCTCCAACGCCTTTCCATCAATGTCCAGCTCGGTGGTTCCATTCTTATTTATCTAATCGTAGCCAGAAAATCTCCAGCAATGGCTTCTCTTCCCACTTCCGCATCGTTAGCTCTGGTGTCCCCCAAGGATCTATCCTTGGTCCCCTCTTTTTCTCATCTATATGCTGCCCCTTGGCGACATCATCTGAAAACACGCAGTCAGTTTCCACATATACGCTGACGACACCCAGCTCTACTTCTCCAGCACTTCTGTCGACCTCTGCTTGGTATCTAAATTGTCAGATTGCTTGTCTGACATCCAGTACTGGATGAGCAGAACTTTTCTCCAATTAAATATTGGGAAGACCGGAGCCATTACCTTTGGTCCCCCCAACAAACTGCGTTCCCTAACCACTGACTCCATCCCTCTCCCTAGCATCAATCTGAGGATGAACAAGGCTGTTCGTAACCTAGGTGTCATATATGATCCTGAAATGAGTTTTCAGCCACATATCCGTGGCATAACTAAAACCGCCTTTTTCCACCTCCGTAACATTGCCTGCCTCTGCCCCTGCCTCAGCTCTTCTGTTGCTGAAATCATCATTCATGCCTTTGTTACCTCTAGACTTGACTACTCCAACTCACTCCTGGCCGGCTTTTCATATTCCACACTACGTAAACTTGAAGTCATCCAAAACTCAGCAGCCCGTGCACTAACCCAAGTCAAGATCACCCATCGCCCCTGTGCTTTCTGACCTACATTGGCTCCCAGATAAAGAAAGCCTTAATTTCAAAATTCTCCTCCTTGTTTACAAGTCATTCCATGGCCTTGCCCCTCCCTATCTCTGTAATCTTTTGCAGCCTCGCAAACCCACAAGATGCTTGGGTTTGCACTCCTCAAATTCTGGCCTCTTGAGCATCCCTCATTATTACTGCTCAACCATCGGTGGACGTGCCTTCAGCTGCTTGGGCCATAAGCTCTGGAACTCCCTCCCTAAACCTCTATGCCTCTCTACCCCTCTTTCCTCCTTTAAGGCGCTCGTTAAAACCTACCTCTTTAAACAAGCTTTGGATCATCTGCCTTAATTCCTTCTGTGGCTCGGTGTCAAATTTATGTTTGTCTGTAACACTGTTGTGAAGCGCCTTGGGATGTTTTACTACATTAAAGATGCTATATAAATACAAGTTATTACCTTTACCTATATTTAAGGAGAGAGATAGAACATGTCCAGGGAACTATAGGCTAGTCAGCTTAACATCGGTGGTAGGAAAAATAATGGAATCCCTACTAAAGGAGAGAATGGAAGAACATCTAGAAACAAAAAATATAATAACAAATAGTCAGCATGGATTTCAAAAGGGAAAGTCTTGCTTGACCAACCTCATTGAAATTTTTGAAGAGGTAACAGAGAGAGTAGACAAGGGTGATGCAGTAGGTGTAATTTATCTAGATTTTCAAAAGGTACCACATAATAGACTAATGAACAAGGTCAGGGAATGTGGAGTCAGGGGACAAGTAGCAGAGATAGCTAGCTGGCTGCAAGACAGAAAGCAGAGAGTAGGGGTAAAGGGTAGCTATTCACAGTGTCAGAAGGTGGGTAGTAGTGTTCCACAAGGATCAGTACTGGGACTACTGTTGTTCACAATTTATATTAACGATTTAGACTTTGGAATCAAATGGATGATTTCTAAATTTACGGAAGGCATCAAATTGGGAGGGAAAGTCAATACTGAGGAGGACTGCAACAAATTACAAGAATACATTAATAAACATGCAGAATGGGCATATAATTGGCAAATGAAATTCAACACAGATAAATGTGAGGAATGTGAAACTCGCCATTACAGGGAGTGGTTGAGGCGAATAGTATAGATGCATTTAAGGGGTGGTTAGATAAGCATACGAGGGAGAAGAGAATAGAGGGTTATGCTGATAGATTTAGATGAGGAAAGACGGGAGGAGGCTCAAGTGAAGCATAAACACTGCCTAAACCAGTGGGGGCAGCTGATTCAATAGTAACAACCAAAAGGGAATTTGATAAAGTCCATCAGGGAAAATTACAGGACAATGGGGAAAGAGCAGGAGAGTGAGATTAATTGGATAACTCTACCAAAGAGGCACAGACACGATGGGCCAAATGGCCTCCTTCTGTGCTGTATCATTCTATGATTCTATTCCCTTCCTCCTGCATTCTACAAGATTGTAAAACCCAAACATGATGACACTTTAATCCTAAATTTTGCAGCCTTGATGCTCTCCTGTTTTGCAGGTCCTGATCTTTTACCCAAGTTTCTCAACTAAAAAAAAGGAAACTCAGATTCTGAAACCATTGATAAACAAATACCATTGGTTTCACTGTTAGTTTGTTTAACATTATTTTACCCATTTTCCTGGCTTCCTATCACACTGTCCTTATTCAGCCAAGCAACAGCGTGACCTGGGCCACAGGCTTCTCTATGTCCATTTTAAACTTCTCAGATAATGAAGCAGACCATGCACACATGCAGCAAGACCTGGACAACATTCAGGCTTGGGCTGATAATTGGAAAGTAAAATTCGCGCCAAACACAAGAGTGTCTATCATCTCCCCATGATATTCAACGGCATTGCCATAGTTGGAACCCCCGCCAACAATATCCTGGGGGTCACCACTGACCAGAAACATAACCGAGCCAGCCACAGAAATACTGTGGCTACAAGAGCAGGTCAGAGGCTCGGCATTCTACAGCAAATGACTCACCACCTGACTCCCCAAAGCCTTTCCACCATCTGCGAGGCACAAGTCAGAAGTGTGATGGAATACCGCCCACTTTCCTGGATAGGTGCAGCTCTAACACCACTCAAGAACTCGACACCAGCCAAGACAAAGCAGCCCGCTCAATTGGCACCCCATCCACTACCTTAACCAATCACTCCCTCCACCACTGGCGCATATAGCTGCAGTGTGTACAATCCACAAGATGCACTGCAGCAACTCGCCAAGGCTTCTTCGATAGCACCTCCTAAATCCGTAACCCCTACAACCTCGAAGGACAAGGGCAGCAGGCACATAAGAACACCACCACCTCCAAGTTCCCCTCCAAGTCACACACCACCTGGATCAAAAAAGGCAAATTAGGGATGGACAATAAATGTGGGCATTGCTCCCGTGAATGGATAAAAAAAACAAATTTTGCTATCTGTATTTTCCCATATCAGATGACACAAGAACACAAGAAATAGGAGCAGGAGTAGGCCATTTGACTCCTCGAGCTAGCTCCGCCATTTAATAAGATCACGGCTGATCTGATCAAGGGCTCAGCTCCACTTCTCTGCCTGCTCCCCATAACCCTTTATTAATGTTATGTAACCTACATGGTTACTGCTTGTACTATTACAAGTTGTGCCACAAGGGGGCACCTCAGTGGGAGACTTGTAGGTTGCCTAGTATAAAAGGCAGGCCACCAGGTGTGATCCTCACTCTGGAGTTATCAATAAAGGACTAAGGTCACTACAGTTCAAATATAACACATTGCCTCGTGGAGTCATTATCAGAGCATCTAAAGACATAACAAGTTATCGCTCAAAAATCTGTCTATCTCCACCTTAAATATATTCAAAGACCCAGCCTCCACAGCTCTCTGGGGCAGAGAATTCCATAGATTTACAACCCTCAGAGAAGAAATTCCTCCTCATCTCAGTTTTAAATGGGCGGCCCCTTATTCTGAGACAATGTCCCCTAGTTTTAGTTTCCCCCATGAGTGGAAATATACTCGCTGTATCCATCTTGTCCAGCCTTCTCATTAACTTTGATTTAACATCTCATTCTAAGGGAAGTGGCTTTGACAATGCAGCTTTCTCTCAGTACCATGCCAGCAGTGAATAGAAAGCATTCCATGCATCTACTGCAATGTTAGTCTATTCAGTATATTCTACTGGAAAGCAATTATTACATTCTTTATATTACCCTGAACCTTTAATTGAGTTTTTGTTAACAATGTCCAGTTAGTGAAAGAGATTTCAGTCAAACTATGCTTTAGTTGATAAGGAGAGGCATTAAAACTATTTCTGTTAGCTCAAGTCTTGAAAAGGCACCTGCCCTAGATTTGGGCAATTCATGAAGGAGTCAAGTTATGGGGAGTTATTCTTGTAAAAACTGAAGTCCAGCTAATTGGATGAGATAATACTTTAAAGCACGTGGTTTATCACAACGCCAGAGTGGCCTCACCCCTCCCTATCCTCCAGCCCCACAATCCTCCGAGGTATCTGCACTCTCCCAATTCTGGCCTCTTGAGCATCAGCAATTTCAATCGCTCCACCATTGGTAGCCGTGCCTTCACGCTGCCAAGGCCCTAAGCTCTGGAAATCCTTCCCTAAACACCTGTCTACCTCTCTTTCCTCCTTTAGACTCTCCTTAAAACTTATTTCATCTGCCCTCATATCTCCTGATGTGGCTCGTGTCAAATTTTGTTTGATAATGCTCCTGTGAAGGGCCTTGGCACATTTTACTATGTTAAAGGTGCTATGTAAATACAAGTTGTTGTTGTTAATAATAGTTATCATTGTATGCTTAATTCCTATGAGAGTCACTAATTGCCTTTGAACCCTATTATCTTGTGGAATAATTTATAAATTTATAGGTAAGAATATCCATTCCTTAACACTAGCATTTCTGAAATGGGACGTACCCCACAAGTTACACGCAACTTCATTATAGCCCATAATCAAGTCTAGCTCTTGTTGCACTCCACGACTGTTTGATGGTAGCACCTTTCTGCTTTGAAAACCACTTCTCCTGGGTTGGTTAATTGCACTGTACAGTTATTGCCATAGTCTGGTATCACATTCAAATTCCGTGCGATTGGCAGAGCAGTACAATTTGAAATGCAATGCTTTGGGAGGGAGAGTTACCAAATCATTCATTAACTGAGATGTCCATTTTAGGAAGGATTACTTCTTGTACAGCTTGATTTCAGTTGGGTGAGGGAACCCAGAACTTTGTTCCAACCTGCCCCACTTCTATCATTTGAGTCGACATTAAACTTTTTACACAAAGTGTCAAAACAAATTTGTTGAACGAGATGCAACCCCAGTACTTTTAGCACTTTTCAACATCAGTTGCACAATACGAGACTTCTTGGCTTCTGCAAGCGGTAGAGTTCAAAATAGCCCTTGGCTTTTTGCCAGGACCAATATTCTTTAACCACTGTGATGACAGACTGTGTTACCCATTCCCTCATGACCAATTAGTGAGTCAAGCTCATGAAGGCTTGTGAGAAAACACAAAGAACGAACCCGGGGCTGCGAGTTACAGATCATCCCATAGAAAATGTGGATGGCCTTAGATGCTGATAGATAATATCAAGGCAGGTCCTTAGGCAGCTGGAATATGACTCATAATGGATGAGCTTGAGCTGAAAAAGTTATGAAACAAAGTTTAGACAGAGCTAGAACTTGATAATATTTTTGTTCACAGTTCTTTTCTGCCTTATCCTGTAGTTTTAAATTGAGTGTCGTTATCTTTGGATTCAACAGATGACGTTTGTTTTTTATTTGCATTTCATCACTCTGAATGCACTGAAATACTGCTTTTCACAAAAGGTCATATCATAGACCAACTGCACATAACCAGTCTTCTGACAATCAAGGCTAACTGCACTGTGTTAGTTCAAGTTAAGTCAGGAATAAACTGAGAGTTGTTAAAATTGGGCTTCAATAGGAGTTACATTTATAATCATTTTTCTTTTTAATCCACTGACTTTACCCAAACATACTTTCTTTTCAAATTAAAGCTCCGAGTCCATTTTTTTTGGTATCTATAGAAAACACAAAATTGATGGGCAGGAAAAAGACCAGCTGATCCATCAAGGCTGCCCCACACACCATGAAGGCTAGACGATGTATTCTTCTCGGAGAGAAAGAACAGAGAACAAACTCAGGGTTAATAAGGGAAAAAATTAATCTGGGAAATTCCTCTCTGAACCCCTCAGGTGATCGAAACCAGCTCAGGAGATCACATGGGCCAAGTGTTATCTATAAAGTTATATGGTACAATCTCTGCCCCAGTCAAGAACCCTGTTGAAGGCATACAGAAGGTCAGCACCCACCACACCAGCTTGCAATGCATTCCAGCAACTGACTCTCTGGAAAAAGAACTACCCAACATCCGTCTATTCCTACGCTTGCATAGTTTAAACTCGTGGCCCTTGGTCCTCCCCAAACTGTAGACATCAGCCTATAATTCTTTTTGGCTGCAATTTATCCTACAACCTTATTCTGAAAATTCCGCAGCGCTTTGGTCCCAGTATAACAATTTGCTCTCGTAAACAACTGGTTTGATTATTCGATAAAATATCCTTAAAATTTACAGCGAAAACGTTTTCAGAATTGGGTTGCAATGCCATGAAAAATGATTGAAAGGCAGCCACAGAAACCATCATTAGGGGTCATCTCCTGAACCTTACCCTAATTCTTTCCTCAAAACACAAACTTAAATATTGGCTTAACACATTAAAATATAAGTGAGGTGGAATTCCTTTTAACAAACAACAGGAGAATGTCCAATTGTCCAATGTCCAATAAATAATGACTCATTAACAAATTAACATTTTAAGAACTTGCACTTCCTCTTTTTGGCCCAGGGTTTCTTTTTCTGGTTTTCTGCCACCCCCAGAAGATTACTTTTAGTGTGAAAGCAAGTCATCCTCGGTTCCGGGGGCACTGTCGAAGAAGAAGAGGAGATGGCTACTGAGCAATGGTGAGGTGGGAAGGTGGGCAGGGGTGGTGACGGCAGGAGGGATCGAGGCATGATGCTCCATCCATCATGAGCATGGAGCAGGTTTGATGGACCAACTGGTCTTTTCCTGCCCATCATTTTTGTTAGTTGATTGTTAATTAAAGAACAAACCTGGAATTTTCCTGGTTTTTACACAGTGAGATGTAAATTTCTCCAATTGGGAGTGATATTTCATGTTTTTAATGTTGGATGGGGGGCAGGGGGTGACTGAACATGGCTGATAGCAAATAGTCCTAAATCCATTGGTACATGCTTGTGAGTTGAAAAAAGTAAGATTAATTCTCCTTCGCCCCACAGCTCATTGTATTCATTGCTAACGTCAAATGTTCAACTCTTCTGCATCAGTGCCCATATCCTACACTGGGGAGGGGAGGGATCGAATTCTTATACTCATCACGATGGTGCATGCCGTTGCTGTGGAACAAAATGTTTTCTTCTTTTTAGCAATTAGCATCAAGCATTCCCAGGTCAAATATAGGAGATAGAATGCATCTTAATCCCAAACTCCAGAAAGCAATCAATTCTTCAGCATACATTTTCTATTTCCCACACTAGCCATCACCAGATCACAAAATTAGGATGAGGAAGCCCATCGGGCCCATCATAGCTGATCCTTTCAGAAGGGACCTACAATCCCTCCGTCACAGTATCCAACTGTTTTCTTAAGTGACTCCAGAGTTTTTTCCTTCATGACTCTACCCAGACTCCATACCATAAATTGACCATCTGAGTGAATGGGAGCTTCCTGTCATTAGTCCTAAATTTCCAGGTTACTGGTTTAAACCTGTAGCCGAGTGGTCTCATGTCACAATTTAGTTTAAAATAGTGATTCATCCTAGAATTTAGAACAAACGAACATAAGAAATAGGAGCAGGAGTAAGCCATTTGGCCCCTCGAACCTACTCCGCCATTTAATAAGATCAAGGCTGATCTGATCTTGGCCTCAACTCCACTTCCCATAACCCTTGACTCCCTTATTGTTCAAAAATCTGTCCATCTCCAACTTAAATATATTCAATGACCCAGTCTCCACAGCTCTCTGGGGTAGAAAATTCCAAAGATTCATGACCCTCTGAGAAAAGAAATTCCTCCTCATTTCCATTTTAAATAGGCAACTCTTATTCTGAAACTATGCCCCCTAGTTTTAGAAACTCCAACAAAGGGAAACATCCTCTCTGCATCTACCCTGTCAAGCCCCCTCAGAATCTTATATGTTCAATAAGATCACCTTTCATTCTTCTAAACTCCAATGAGTATAGGCCCAACCTATCTTCATAAGACAACTCCTTCATCTCAGGAATCAAGCTCGTGAACCTTCTCTGAACAGCCTCCAATGCAAGTATATCCCTCCTTAAATAAGGAGACCAAAACTGTACGCAGTACTCTAGGTGCGGACTCATCAATACCCTGTACAGTTGTTCCCTACTTTTCCCTACTTTTATACTCAATTCCCCTTGCAATAAAGGCCAACATACCAGTTGCCTTCTTAATTACTTGCTGTACCTGCATGCTAACTTTTTGTGTTTTATTTAATAGAACCCCCGGATCCCCCTGTACCGCAAGATTTTGTAATCTCGCCCCATTTAAATAATAATTTGCTTTTTTATTTTTCCTTCCAAAGTGGATAAACTCACATTTTTCCACATTATTCTCCATCTGTCAAATGTTTGTCCACTCACTTAACCTATTTATATCCCTGAGCAGATTATTTATATCCTCCTTACAACTTGCTTTCCCACCTATCTTTGTATCATCAGCAAATTTGGTTACATTACACTCGGTCCCTTCATCCAAGTCATTAATACTGATTGTAAATAGTTGAGGCCCCAGCACTGATCCCTGTGGCACCCCATTGGTTACAGTTTGTCAACTTGAAAATGACCCATTTATCCTGACTCTCTATTTTCTGTTAGTTAGCCAATCCTCTATTCATATTATCCCCAACCCCGTGAGCTCTTATCCTGTGCAGTAACCTTTTATGTGACACTTTATCGAATGCGTTCTGGAAATACAAATATACATCATCTACTGGTTCCCCTTTATCCACTCTACTCGTTACATCCTCAAAGAACTCCAGCAAATATGGCAAACATGATTTCCCTTTCATAAAACCATGCTGGCTTTGCTTGACTGTATTATGATTTTCTAAATGTCCTGCTACTACTTCCTTAATAATGGACTCTAGCATTTTCCCAGGGACAGATGTTACGCTAACTGGTCTATAGTTTCCTGCTGTCTGTCTCCCTCCTTTCCTAAATAGGGGCATTACATTTGCGGTTTTCCAATCCGCTGGGACCTCTCCAGAATCCAGGGAATTTTGGTAGATTACAACCAATGCATCCACTATCTCTGCAGACACTTCTTTTAAGACCCGGGGATGCAGGCCATCTGGTTCAGGGGACTTGTCCACCTTTAGTCCCATTAGTTTGCCTAGTACTTTATCTCTAGTGATAGTGATTGTTTAAGTTCCCCCCTTCCAATAACCCCTTGATTATCAATTATTGGGATGCTTTTAGTGTCGTCTACCATGAAGACAGATACAAAATATTTGTTCAAAGTTTCTGCCATTTCCCAGTTTCCCATTATTAATTCCCCAGTCTCATCCTCTAAGGGACCGTTTACTTTAGCTACTCACTTCCTTTTTATATACCTGTAGAAGGTCTTACTGTCTGTTTTTATATTTCTTGCTAGTTTACTTTCGTAATCTCTTCTCTCTATTATTTTTTTAGTCGTCCTTTGCTGATTTCTAAAAATTTCCCAATCCTTTGGCCTTCCACTGTTCTTCGCACTATTGTATGCCTTTGTTTTAAATTTGATACCATCCTTTACTTCCTTAGTTCATCCTTCTTTCTCACTGGAATATATCTTTGCTGAGAGTTATGATATCTCCTTAAATGTTTGCCACTGCTTATCTGCGATCTTACCCTTTAATCTATTTTCCCAGTCCACTTTAGCCAACTCTGCCTCCATACCTTTGTAATTACCTTTATTTAAGCTCAGGACACTAGTTTGAAACCTAGCTTTCCCACCCTCAAACTGAACTTGAAATTTTACCATGCTATGATCACTCTTCGCAAGAGAATCCTTTACTATGAGATCATTAATTAATCCAGTCTCATTACACATTACGAGATCTAAAATAGTCTGCTCTCTGGTTGGTTCCACAACATATTGTTCTAAGAAACCATCCCAGATACACTCTATGAACTCTTCCTTAAGGCTACCTTTGCCAATTTGATTTGTCAAATCAATATGAAAATTAAAATTGTCCTTGATTATTGCCGTACCTTTCTTACTAGCCTCCATTATTTCTTGATTTATACTCTGTCCTACAACATAGCTACTGTTAGGGGTCCTATAGATTACTTCCACCAGTGACTTATTTCCCTTATTATTTCTTATCTCCACCGAAACTGATTCTACATCTTGATCTTCTGAACCAATATCATTTCTCACTACTGCACTGATCTCATCCTTTATTAACAGATCTACCCACCTCATTTTCCTTTCTGCCTATCCTTCCAAAATGGCAAATACCCGATTATTCAGTTCCCAGCCTTGATCACCTTGCAACCACGTCGCTGTAATGGCCATCAGATCATATCCATTTATTTCTATTTGTGCCGTCAACTTATCTATCTTGTTACAAATGCTGCGAGCATTCAGATAAACAGCTTTTAATTTTGTCTTTTTATCATTTTTCCCTAATCTGACCTCACTTTCTGATGAGCTCTGTCCCTTCCTGTCACACAAGATTATCATTAACCCTATTGCTACCTTGCACTATTGTCTTCTCCTTTCGCTTTGACTTTTAAAATTTCCGCTCACCTGATCCCTCCCCCCCACTATTTAGTTTAAAGCCCTATCTACAGCCCTAGTTATTTGATTCGCCAGGACATTGGTCCCAGCCTGGTTCAAGTGAAGCCCGACCAGACAGAACAGCTCCTTCTTATCCCAGAACTGGTGCCAGTGCCCCATGAATCAAAAATTTACTATATTAAATTTACTATCCTTTATTTATTACATAGAATACACAGCCCATGTATTTCATGCTCCACTCAAGCCTCCTCCAATCCTTCCTCATCTAACTCTATCAGCATAACCCTCTATTTCCTTCTCCTGATATGCTTGTCCAGCCTCCCCTTAAATGCATCTATACTATTTGCCTCAACCACCCCCTGTGATAGTGAGATCATCATTCTCACCACTCTCTGGTTAAAGAAGTTTCTTCTGAATTCCCGATTTGATTTCTTGGTGACTATCTTATATTGATGGACTCTAGTTTTTAATCTTCCCCACAAGTGGAAGCACTCTCTGTGTCTACTCTATCAAAACCTTTCATAATTGTAAAGACCTCGGAGAGATATTCATAAGATCATCTCTGGAAAAATAATTTCCCACCCAGTTATTCCTCATAAACCGCTTTCCTAACTCTGGGCTGAGTCTTGTGTCTCCTCTTTGAACGATCTCCAGTGTTGTATTTTGGTGATCAGAACTGGACCCAGTATTCCTGGTATGGTCTCACCAGAGCATGATACAGTTGAGCATGACTTTCTCTGACTTGTACAATACTGATTTGGCTAAATAGTCCTGATTTATATTTGCTTTATCAATTGTTTCCATAGTCATTGTATATCTTAGGTATTGAGTCCACCAAAACCCCTCTTTCAATATCATCCTTAACTATTTCAATACCACATGGAGTACTCATTTTTATTACTATATGTAGTACTTTACAGTTAGCTGTATTAATTTTCATCTGTTATTCATTTGGCCACTTATATATTTTGTCCAATCATTTTGTAAATTACAAGCTACTTCCGCAGATTGAAATGCTTCTTCTGGCATCTCCGTGGCTTGTGACCCCGTTCAATGAAATTGACAATTCATTCTCATTAATGTGGAAATGTTTCGTGGTACAGGATACAAGGCACTCGGATCTAAATTGGCACAGCCCTTGCTCAAGTCTCAATCAGTCTAGATGAGTTGTGCCAGAGATGAAAGCTCTAACCCTTTGGGAAGCATGAAAGAAAAGCACACACCTTTGGGTTCATTACTTAGTTCCTGCACTGCCTACAACTGTGGCATCTAAAACTACTGTTCCAAATGAGTCCAAGTTTCTGCTGAATCTGAAGGCAGGACTCCTACACACTGGGACTGGGCAAAGGCTAACAAAGGAATTACAACAATTACAGGAAGAAACCCTGTTTCACCAACCTTGATATTATGGAGTGTTTCCCATCTTATAATGAAATTTTCTTATTTGGCGGGGGAATATTGGGGCAGAACTACCGGTGTCCCGGGCTCATACGAAGTTTCTATGGACCCGGGAAGGCATTGGAATAACCGGTTTAAGCTGGAGCTTGACAGATCGTAGACATCTCTGGAGCAAGGATGCCAGATCGGGAGCGAGGACATTTGTACGGGCAAGATTGGGCTATTTACCCATATCTTGCCCGGCAAATGTCCTCAAAAATCTTGCGCCTGAAAAAGCAGGCGCAGAGCCTCCTTTTACAGGCGCAAGTGTTTTAAAACACACAAAAAGAATTGTAAAATAAAATGAAAAACACATAGTTTATTGTTCAAAACTCTCCCCACTACGGTAAGTTTATTTTTAATCATAATTAAAAAAACTTTTTTTTTTAAATTGGGAAAATATTTTATTTTTATAAGACATAATAACTTTAATTTCAATTAATTTTAAATGTGTGAACTGTTTTTTATTTTTTATTATTTTGTGTGATTGCTTTTGTTCCTATTAATAGCACTGAGAACTCGTAGATACGCGAGTCAGTGCTATTAATGGGAACCTGTGAAATACTTACCTGATTGGCTGAGTAGTCACACATGACTGCACCTTCTGCATCGGGACCGCGTTTTGTAGCGCGAGAGGAGAAGGCCTCCTCATCGGAAATCAGGGCGCCTCCTAGACCAACATGTAAATTCGTAAAAAATCTCCAGCGAGGAGGCAATTGCCCGCGGGAAAACCCCCAGAGGAATTTCTGGGCCAATGTAAGCCAAGTTCTTGGAATTGCTGATGTTGGAAATGCCATCAAATTGGTGACAAGGGATGGAAAGCTCAGCAACTGCAGCCACATTTTTATTTAATTATTCTGGGGACAACTTAAATATCTCCACTACACAGTGACTAAATCACCTATAATGTCATAATCCACATTCACACCTTTATTAATGTCTTATATCACAGTTTAAGAAATCGACAATTCCTTTGATCCTCTTTTGATTCCTCCATTGTCCCTGTACTGCCAGAGTGCTTCTCCATCATCCAGCCTTGGATGAGTTTCCAATAGCTAGCTGGAGCAATTTGCAGAGGGGCCAAAGCCATCTTCTTCAGCCCCTACCACGAATTCCATACCCTCGCCACTGACTTAATTCCCCTCTCCAGCCATTGTCTCAAGCTGAAACACACTGTTCGTAACCTTAGTGTCCTAGTCGACATTCAGTTGAACTTCTGATCCCATGTTCTTCACATCCCTACTTTCACCTCCATAAAATTGCCTGCGTCGACCCTGACCTCAGCCCCTCTGCTACTGAAATCATCATCCATGCCTTTATCACTTCCAGACTCGACTATTCCAATGCTCTCCTGGTTGGCCTCCCAACCTCCATGCTCTGTAAACTTCAGGTCACCTAATATTCTGCATCCTGTATGCTATCCTGCTCACTGACCTGCTTTTGCTCCCGATTTCCCCCAATGCCTCAAATTTGAAATTCTCATGTTCAGCCTTAAATCCTTTCATTGCCTTGATTTTCCTTGTATCTCAAAGCCCTATAACTCCTCCCCACAAACCTTGCTGGCTCGACAACCCCTTCCCGAACTCTCCCTGCTCTGACTTTGGATTCTTATGCACCCCCACTCCCTTTGTTCCACCATTTTCTACTGTGCCTGCAGCCCTCCCTTCTTCCCCCTGTAAATCACTCAACCTCTCCAACTCCTCCTTTAAAACCATAATATAGAGCTCCACCTAGTGGACTGCTGTGGTAATGCAACTGCTGAAGTATAATAATAAAAGGATCATGTGACCAGGTCAGCTGACAAGTTTTCAGTAGAGCCATCTTGTAGTCTATGTTTATTGAATCAGAAGGTTAGAATCAGAAGCACTAAAGCATGCCAGAGAAGTACTATTGGTGTGAATCCATAAACTCATTTCTCTTATTTGGAAAGAGGAGAGCATGCCAGGGGATCTCAGAGATGCTGTAATTGTGACCATCTTCAAGAAAGGTGACAAGTCCGACTGCGGTAATTACAGAGCAGTTTCCCTACTGGCTTCCACAGGGAAAGTCATCGCAAGAATCCTCCTCAATCACCTTCTCCCAGTGGCTGAAGAGCGCCTCCCAGAGTCGCAATGCGATTCTGCCCACTAATGAGCGCAATGGACATGATCTTCACTGCACATCAAATTCAAGAGAAATGCGGGAAGCAGCACCAACCTCTGTACATGGCCTTCTTTGACCTCACAAAGGCCTTCAACACTGTCAACTGTGAGGGATTATGGAGTGACCTCCTCAAATTCGGCTCCCCTCAAATTTTATCACCATCCTCCGCCTGCTTCACGATGACATTATCCTGACCAACGATCCACCACAGATCCAATACATGTGTGGACCAGGGTCAAGCAAGGCTGTGTCATCGCACCAATGCTCTTCTTGATCTTCTTTGCTGCAATGCTCCATCTCACCCTCAGCAAGCTCCCCGCTGGAGTGGAACTAATCTACAGAACAAGGAGGAAATTGTTCAACCTCCAACGCCTCCAGGCAGATCCAAGGTCGTCCCATCCTCCGTCATTGAATTACAGTATGCAGACGATGATTGCGTCAGCGCACAATCGGAGGTCGAACTCCAAGCCATCGTCAACACTTTCACCGAGGCATATGAGAGCATGGGCCTTACACTAAACATTTGTAAGATAAAGGTCCTCTACCAACCTGTCCCAGCCACACAGTACTGCCCCTCGATTATCAAGATCCTTGACGAGGGCTTGGATAACGTGGCCCATTTTCCATACCTCGGAAGCCTACGGTCAACAAGAGCAAACATCGATGACGAATTCCAACACCGCCTTCAGTGTGCCAGTGCAGCCTTCGGTCATCTGAGGAAGAGAGTGTTTAAGACCAGGATCTCAAACCCGGCACCAAGCTCATGGTCTAAAGAGCAGTAGTGATACCCACCCTCCTATATGCTTCAAAGACATGGACTATGTACAGCAGGCACCTCAAAGCACTGGAGAAGTACCACCAACACTGCCTCCGCAAGATCCTTCAAATCTATTGGCAGGATAGGTGCACCAACATCAGTGTTCTCGCTCAGGCCAACATCCCCAGCCTCAAAGCACTGACCACACTCAATCAGCTCCACTGGATGATCCACATCGTCAGCATGCCTGACACAAGACTCCCAAAACAAACGCTCTACTCAGTGCTTCGACACGGCAAGCGAGTCCCAGGTGGGCAGAGGAAACGCTTCAAGGAAGCCCTCAAAGCCTCCATGAAGAAGAGCAACATCCCCACTGACACCTGGGAATCCCAGGCCCAAGACTGCTCAAAGTGCAGGAGAAGCATCCGGGCGCTGAACACCTCGAGTCTCTTCGCCCGAAGCAAGCTGAAGCCAAGTACAAACAGTGGAAGGAGCGTATGACAACCCAAGCACCCCACCCACCCGTCCCTTCAACCACCGTCTGTCCCACCTGTGACAGAGACTGCAGGTCCTGCATTGGTCTCTTCAGTTACCTGAGAACTCATATTAGTGTGGAAGCAAGTCATCCTCGACTCCGAGGGGCTACCTAAGAAGAAAGACGATATCACAAAAACCACCTCTTTATCCAACATGTTACATGTTCATCCCTCCTAATTTCTCCTTCTTCGACTGAGCATCCATTTTCTTTGCATGACTTTGAAGCACTTTGAAATATTTTTCTAAATTAAAGGTGCTTATATAAGTGCATGTTGCTGTTGGTAAAAATAGTGTTTAATGCCCGTGCTATTCATCCTTAATTAGTTTTCAGTAATGGATCCATGGGAGCGATCACTGGGCAGTGTTAATATTTACATCAACTGCTTTGTTTACTTTGGAATCTCAAAAGCACCTTGTCCCCATTTATATGAATCGAGCTATTAAGTTTTATGGCCTCATCATTTTTGAATGGGTACAGGAGCATCATATTGATCAGAGGTCCTAAGCATTAATGATGTGCATACTGAGAGTTAACGATTATTGGGAAACCAATAGAAGTGCCAAGATCTACAGTGCAGCATGCCACCAAGGTTAAAAAAATTTAAAAATAGAAGATAAATGAGGAACTAGTGATTCGGTGACACCAAGCTTAGGTTTTAAAAGCTTGAAGATTTAAGCAAAAGGAAAGACAGTGAGGTAAATCATTCCACAAATTTGAAGTTCCAGAAAAGAGCGACAGTGTGGTTAATTTTAGTTTCAACACAGTAGTGGTGCAGGGTGGAGGAAGGGTGTGTAGGCCAGCAGGATGAGTTTAGAGAAAAAGATAAGGAAAGTTCAGAGGAGTACCTTCCATCCAGGACAGGCCGTACTCCCAGCGTCCCGGCCAACATTCCTCCCTTGGCCAACACCAGCAAACCAGATCAACTCACCAGTCATCTCATTAACTGTTTGTGAGAGCTTGCTGTGAGCAAAATGGTTGCCATGGTCGCCTATGAAACACCAGTAATTACATTTCAAAGCAGTAGTTCATTGACTGAAGTCCTTGGGACATCCTAAGAATATGAAAGGTGCAAAGAAATGCAAATTCTTTCTTTCCAATTATAATTGTAATAACCGAGGAATTCCAATTAGCAGCATCAATGAAAATAGGGTTTATTATGGAATTTTTAACTTAGCAAAAGTTACACTGAGGAGGAATTTAGCTTCTCTCGTCGTTCAGTGGTTACCTATGCAGCAGTGATGAATTATGCATCTTCATGTAAGAAAGAAAGACTTGCATTTATATAGCATCTTTCATGATCTCAGGACATCCCAAAGTGCTTTACACCCAAGGAAATACTTTTGAAATATAGTCACTGTCGTAATGTAGGAAACACAGCAGCCAATTTGTGCACAGCAAGCTCCCACAAACAGCAAAGTGAAAATGACCAAATAATCTGGGGTTTTTTGTTATGTTGATTGAAGGATAAATATTGGCCGGGACACCAGGGGTAACTTCCTGCTCTTCTTCGAAAATAGTGCCATGGGATCTTTTACGGCCACCTGAGATAGTCGACAGGTTTAACATCTCATCCAAAAGATGGCACGGAACTTCTGACAGTGTAACATTCACTCAGTACTGGAGTGTCAGCCTAGATTTTTGTGCTCATGTCTCTGGAGAGGGACTTGAACTTACAACCTGCTGACTCAGAGCGAGAGTGCTACCCACTGAGGTATGGCCGACACTTGCAATGAATATCAAACATATGTAATTTTAGAATTGTTTTGTTAGTTATGGTTTCTGCATGGTAATTGTGACCTCATGGCTGACACAGATTGTTGTGATAATTACTTGCAGAGTGTGGCTATATTTAAAAGTTTGAAAGTTTAAAAATATTGATACTACAAATCACTTATGAAAAACCAAGGAAAGTTATTGGCTCTGGAGAAATCATGGGTAGCAAAGTGATGGCGAGTCCCTTTATCATCAATGACTTCAAAGTGATTCGGTGTGCATTAATAATTGAGCGTAATCACATTTTCCCCCTATGTAATTAACATTGGTCCCTTTATAGTTCCAGTTTAATAAAAGCTAAGTGAGGCATAATTATTTCAATGCTAATAGGTACAGAGTGCAATGTGTAAATGAGTGAAATTTATAATTGTGAAATGCAATGCATAATTGTGCAGTTCAATATGTAACTGTAAGCAAATGTAAACTGTGTATTGCATTGTGTAAGTCTGAGTGAAATACATAACTGTAAATCTAATGAGCAGCCAAGTATTGTAATGTGTAACTGTGTACAGCAATGTGTAAGCTGTGTAGTGCAATGGAGATATGTATTCCAATGTGGTAACTGTGAGTTTCACAGCTACACATTACAACTACATACTGTACTACAGATATACATTTCAGTACAGTTGCCCATTGCAGTACACACAGATGCTCACTGCATTTCACTTTTCCATTTATTCAGTTATACATTGCACTACACAATCACACGGTGCAATGGGCAACTATGTAATGTACTATGCAAGAGTGAATGCAAAGTGTAGCTGGAGTGCAATGTGTGACAGTGATCACTTTCTACTGTTGACAGCTTAAAGATGTTGAGATTGTAGGAAAACGGAATACTTTCATTTTGTGTATTGTGCCAAAAAACAATCTCCATCCTACTCACCACACCAAATCTTAGTTGTGAGTTATGGAGGCAGGTGGAGTTGATCTATGAAAAAGAACAGACTTGGTGTGCCTAACATCCTTTCCCGGTTCCTAACAAATCCCATCAGTTTTAATTGTGAAGCAAATTCACCCAGGTATCTTTCAATTATTTAGTGTGCTCTGATTGGCTGAACTCGTGCAGCTCTTATGCTGTGTTTGTTTCACACATCCAGTGGATAACTGACCAGCAGGATCAAAGAAGGTATCTATTATCATCAGAGGATTATTTGACCTGCCATTTCTATAACACGGTGAATTATGAAGTGCTTCGAGTTATTTTTTTTAAATGTTCCTGATTCAACTTTCTGAGGTCAAATCTTGTTTGACAACGCTCCAATGAAGCGCCTTGGGATGTTTTACTATATTAAAGGCGCTGTATAAATGCAAGTGGTTGTTGTTTTCTTCCTTGTTTTCAAATCGCTACATGGCCTCACCCCACCCTATCTCTGTAATCTCCTCCAGCCCCACAACCTCCCCCCCTCCCCGCCCCACCCCACCAAGATATCTACACTCCTCCAATTCTGGCTTCTTGAACATCACCAATTTTAATCGCTCCACCATTGGTGGGCATGCCGTCATCTACTTAGGCACTAAGCTTTAAAATTCCCCCCCTAATCCTCTCCACCTCTCTACCTCACCCTCCTCCTTTAAGACACTTCTTAAAACCTACCTCTTTGACCAAGCTTTTGGGCATCTGCCCTAATATCTCCTTATGTGGCTCGGTGTCAAATTTTGTTTGATATCGCTCCTGTGAAGCGCGGGACATTAAATGTGCTATATAAATACAAGTTGCTTTTGTTGAACATCAGAGATATACAGAAAATCCCATTTTTGGATATTACATACAGCAAAGCCAGAAGACTTTCAAGAGGGACCACAGAGGCAAGCAACAGAAATGATTCTGGAAATGAGGAATTCATGCTGCATTTACAATGCCACTTTTGGGTCAATGCAAAAGTGCACATCAATGTAAAAGTGGCAACATAACTCAAAATACCAAATACACTAAAGCCACAGGGTATTTATTTATCCAAGGAGGTTGTCCTATACCAGCACGAATTTCCAAAGAGACCACATACTGCACACCATATTTATGAGGGGCTTTCTCCTCCTACGTCACTGGCATGTTCTTAGCAGGCAGATTTAATAAAGAGTTACCATCTAGTTCCCTGATTAGAGGGCTTGACCTTTATTGTGTTAGTATTGTTACAAATATCAGGCTGCGTTAAATATTCCCTTAGGTTTAATATCACTGGCCTCTACCATAAGAAAATCCCATACTCAATCAGGAGTTTACCTTTATTGTCCAATATCAAGCAATACGGGGAGTCATTACAAATAAACCCCTCATTATGTGAACTGGATATTTTAATCTCACACATGTCCCCACATTCATTTATCCCATCTTCCGGAACGTGAACTGATGAGCACTGCAGTGAAAGCAGACCAATTGTAAACCAACAAGCAATTCCATTTTATATATAATAAATCAGTAAACACTTTAACATTTACAGCGAATTTCAATCTATTTTATGATGCTCCTCATAACATGGGAAATTAACAGAGGAACAGAAGTAGGCCATTCAGCCCTTCAAGCCTGTCTGCCATTTAATTAGATCATGGCTGATCAGTACCTCTCAACTCCATTTAACAGTTTTTGCTCCATAATCCCTTGATACCTTTACCAATAAAATTCTGTCACTATCAGTCTTGAATATTTCAACTGACCCAACATCCACAGCCTTTTGAGGGAGAGAATTCCATATTTCCACCACCTTTTGTGGAAGAAAGTACTTCTGATTTCACTTTAGGAATTAATTCTGAGAATCTTCAAGCAGACTACATTTCAAAAACATACTACTCCTGAAATCCAACAATAGTTCTACCAATCTCCCATTATAACTCTGATGGGACAGTGGCAGAACCCCAGGAAATTGATGGAGAACAGCTCAAAATAGCAGACGAGACCATTTCTCCAAGGGTTCCACCTGTCCCCCAGTGGAGCAGTCTTCAAGCAAAGAGGAATGCCTGTATCAGTCAGAATTATAGAATGATACAGCACTGAAGGAGGCCATTCAGCCTGTGTCGACTCTTTGAAAGAGCTACCCAATTCATCCCGCTCCCCTTCTCTTTCCCCATACCCCTGCGTGTTTTTTCCTTTCAATTATACATCCAATTCCTTTCTGAAATTTACTATTGAATCTGCTTCCATTGCCCTTTCAAGCAGAGCATTCCAGAGCAGAACTGGTTGGCAGACAGGAAGCAAAGCGTGGGAATAAACGGGTCCTTTTCAGAATGGCAGGTAGTGACTAGTGGGGTACCGCAGGATTCAGTGCTGGGACTGCAGCTATTTACAATATACATTAATGATTTGGATGAAAGAATTGAATATAATATCTCCAAGTTTGCAGATGACACTAAGCTGGGTGGCAGTGCGAGCTGTGAGGAGGATGTTAGGAGGCTGCAGGGGGACTTGGACAGGTTAGGTGAGTGAGCAAATACATGGCAGATGCAGTATAATGTGGATAAGTGTGAGGTTATCCACTTTGGTGGCAAAAACAGGAAGGCAGAATATTATCTGAATGGTGACAGATTAGTAAAAGGGGAGGTGCAATGAGACCTGAGTGTCATGGTACATCAGTCATTGAAGGTAGGCATGCAGTTACAGCAGGCAGTAAAGAAAGCAAATGGCATGCTGGCCTTCATAGCGAGGGGATTTGAGTATAGGAGCAGGGAGGTCTTACTGCAGTTGTACAGGGCCTTGGTGAGACCACACCTTGAGTATTGTGTGCAGTTTTGGTCTCCTAATCTGAGGAAGGACATTCTTGCTATTGAGGGAGTGCAGCGAAGGTTCACCAGACTGATTCCTGGGATGGCAGGACTGACATATGAAGAAAGACTGGATCGACTAGGCTTATATTCACTGGAATTTAGAATGAGAGTGGATCTCATAGAAACTCATAGAAAATTCTGACGGGATTGGACAGGTTAGATGCAGGAAAAATGTTCCCGATGTTGGGGAAGTCCAGAACCAGGGGTCACAATCTAAGGATAAGGGGTAAGCCATTTAGGACCGAGATGAGGAGACATTTCTTCACTCAGAGAGTGGTGAACCTGTGGAATTCTCTACCACAGAAAGTTGTTGAGGCCAGTTCGTTAGATATATTCAAAAAGCAGTTAGATGTGGCCCTTATGGCTAAAGGGATCAAGGGGTATGGAGAGAAAGCAGGAATATGGTGCTGAAGTTGCATGATCAGGCATGATCATATTGAATGGTGGTGCAGGCTCGAAGGGCCGAATGGCCTACTCCTGCACCTATTTTCTATGTTTCTATGTTTGTATGTAAAATAAATTCTCCTCATCTCCCCTCTGGTTCTTTTGCCAATTATCTTCAATCTGTGTCCACTGGTTACCGACCCCTCCTGCCAGTCAGATCAGTTTCTCCTTTACTCCATCAAAATCCTTTATAATTTTGAACACCTCTGCTAAATCTCCCCATAACCTTCTTAGCTCAACAGAGAACAACCCTAGCTTCTCTAGTCTCTTCTTGCCACATAACTGAAGTCTCTCATCCCTGGTATCATCCTGGTAAAGCTCCCCTGCACCCTCTCCAAGGCCTTGACATTCTTCCTAAAGAAATAGACTGAGGCCTAACCAGTGATTTTAAAAGTTTAGCATAACCTCCTTGTTTTTGTACTCTATTCATAAAGTCAAGAGGGTGGAAATTTGGTACAGCCCATTTTGAGGTGTTAATCCAGGCGGTGCGGTAAGAATAGCGCCTTTAAAATGTTTGTACCTTCCACCGAGAAATTTGCTTGAAACAGACTGTGAGCTGAAGGGGGCGCTAAACCAGCCGTTACACACCTGACCTGGGGAGGGTGGGGGGCGCTAATGAAAATCTTCACACTAAATTTTGTCAACCATTAGGCATGCTCCAAAGTCCAAGTCACATCCGGGAAAAGCCGAGACATAAAGGCACGGCAAGGTGCATGCGCAGCTCCAACTCCTCAGTGTCATGAGAGTGGGAAAATGGAGGAGCAAAGAGGAAGGAAGAGACCACATTGCTTCTCGGCCATGGCCCTTGAGGCCTTGCTTGAGGCTGCAGAAAGGAGCAACAATACACAACAACCTGGAGGGGGATGAAGGCCACCGCCAAGGATCTTCAGAAGGCTGTGGAGGGAGGTGGGTCAGCACATCTCCCCCTGCGACACGGTGGCTCGAACAGCAATACAATGTCGCAGAAAGTTCAATGACCTCACTTAGGGTCGTCAGGTTGAGCACCCTTTCCATTCACCTTGCAATGCGATCATGTGCACCTCAGTGTCTGACACAATGTAAAGTGCCCACTCCCTCTCTGTGTGTACCAGGCCATGCTCCTCATTGCTGGAGACATTCTAAATGCTCTCTGTTGCCTCACCAGACATGCCCCACTCATCTAAGCATCTCTCACCTTCTAGCTCCCGATTCAGCCTGAGGATACCCACCAATTAACTCTCCATATGCAGTCACAGGCCTTCAGCCTCATTACTTACTCGTAGCTCTTTGTCCCCAAATCCCACCATTGACACATCCCTTGTGCACTGCCATGCAGTCTGAAATGCAGAAATGCACACCTCGTGGCATTACTTTTGAGTCACTTACTGCAGACACATGTGGCACACAAGTAGCTACAGAGCCACTGACAACTTCTTGTTTTGGTCATTGCCGGCCAAACTCGACTCCAGGACCTCACCGAGGTGGTGGAGCGGACTGTCTGCCCTCGTCGGTGCACCAGTTGTGGTGGTAGTGGCCGGCGAGGCAGAGCCCCCGCTCGACAGTGATGGTGCGAGAATGAGATGGGCTTTTTCTGTAAGACCCCTTACCCTCAAGCCAACCTGCCTTACAACATGGAGCTCCAAAATAATAATGGCCCCTTCTTCTTGCCTTTCTGCCCCCCCCCAACTACTACCCATAGTTCTGTTACTTTGTGCTTACAGATGATGAGCCAGAAAAGCAGCAGCCTGCATGTCAGCCGTCTTTATCACACGACGGGGAAGATGAGGAGCAACTAGGGATGAGTGTGGCGACAGAGCGGGACCCGTCCTCAGAGCCAGTGAGTGGGGAGACCAGCTCGGTGGAAGAGCCCACCTTCCTGGGGATTCCAGATCCTGACGCTTCTGGCCTGCAGCAAGGCCCAGCATGAGGGGAAGCTTGGGGGACAGCTCTCCAGAGGTAATTCGGCCCAGGAGTCCTGCTCAGATACAGGCAAATGAGGACCTGGATTTGGAGGCTATGTCGAGGGAGTTCATGCAGATGCACTGTGAGCTTATAGGTGCATTGGAGAGGGTGCCGCAGAGCATGAATGCACTTGCTGTGAGTGTGGCAGAGGCCACTTCAAGCATTGCCCATGCCTCTCAGCAGTCCAATGAGACCATCCTTGCCCGGCTAAGCTGGAAGTAGGCTCAACGAGCGAAAGTGGGATAACAGAGGTGATGGCGCGTGCCATGCTTGACATGGCAGCAGCCATGACATGACAGGTCGAAGCCACGTAAGGTCTTTGTGATGTCATGCAGTCACTGGTTGCTGGCATGCGGTCTTAGACTGCTGCATTTCAAGCTCAGTCTGCTCTGATGCAGTCTCAGATTGATGCCATGCAAGCAGTGACTGCTACCATCCTCTTGGTCATCCCCACAGTCCTACGTGGAACAGACTGTGCCGCAGCAGTTCAGCAATCTGTGGAGGCACATATTGCTCCTGATGCTGTGGCTCGCCCCACAGGAATGGCAGGGGGCCGCTGGAAAAGCAAGGAGCTGTCCTTCCTCACGATGACAGCATTCCGGCTCCCACCACTGGCATTCTACCTTTGCACCTGCCACGGCCTGCACCCCAGCCATCCAAGACTGCTGCCACTCATCCTAAGGTGGTGCAGTCCACAGCTGAGCCTTCCAGATCCACAGCTGGTCCAGGGCATTCTCGTAAGCCATCTGTCCTGTCTCCCTCAGACACAGAGCAGTCCTCAAGCGGCCTTGCTGCAGGCACCGAGGCCATATTGAGGAGGAGCATTATGTGTGGGAGGGGAGGTGAGGCAGAGGGGTGGCATATGCCTGTGGAAGACACATTAACGACATGTACATCCCTGTCTGGAGTAAAAATAAAACGGGGAAGGTGGCTCAACCGTGGCTAACAAGGGAAATTAAGGATAGTGATAAATCCAAGGAAGAGGCATATAACTTGGCCAGAAAAAGCAGCAAACCTGAGGACTGCGAGAATTTTATAATACAGCAGAAAAGGACAAAGGGTTAAATTAGGAGGGGGGAAATAGAGTATGAGAGGAAGCTTGCTGGGAACATAAACACTGACTGCAAAAACTTCTATAGCTATGTGAAGAGAAAACAATTAGTGAAGGCAAACGTATGTCCCTTGCAGTCAGATTCAAGTGAATTTATAATGGGGAACAAAGAAATGGCGGACCAGTTAAACAAAAACTTTGGTTCTGTCTTTACGACGGAAGGCACAAATAACCTTCCGGAAATACTAGAGGACCGAGGGTCTAGTGAGAAGAAGGAACTGAAGGAAATCCTTATTAGTCAGGAAATTGTGTTAAGGAAATTGATGGGATTGAAGGCCAATAAATTGCTGGGGCCTGATAGTCTGCATCCCAGAGTAATAAGGAAGTAGTCCTAGAAATAGTGGATGCATTGGTGATCATTTTTAAACAGTCTATCGACACTAGATCAGTTCCTATGGACTGGAGGGTAGCTAATGTAACACCACTTTTTAAGAAAGGAGGGAGAGAGAAACAGGTAATTATAGACTGGTTAGCCTGAAACCAGTAGTGGGAAAAATATTGGAATCAACTATTAAAGATGAAATAGCAGCGCATTTGGAAAGCAAAGACAGGATCGGTCCAAGTCAGCATGGATTTATGAAAGGGAAATCATGCTTGACAAATCTTCTGGAATTTTCTGAAGATGTAACTGGTAGAGTGGACAAGGGAGAACCAGTGGATGTGGTGTATTTGGACTTTCAAAAAGCTTTTGACAAGGTCCCACACAAGAGATGGGTGTGCAAAATTAAAGCACATGGTATTGGGGGTAATGTACTGACGTGGATAGAGAACTGGTTGGCAGACAAGAAGCAGAGAGTCGGGATAAACGGGTCCTTTTCAGAATGGCAGGCAGTGACTAGTGGGGTGCCGCAGGGCTGAATGCTGGGACCGCAGCTATTTACCAATATATATTAATGATTTAGATGAAGGAATTGAGTGTAATATCTCCAAGTTTGCAGATGACACTAAACTGGGTGGTGGTGTGAGTTGTGAGGAGGACGCTATGAAGCTGCAGGGTGACTTGGACAGGTTAGGAGAGTGGGCAAACACATGGCAGATGCAGCATAATGTGGATAAATGTGAGGTTATCCACTTTGGTGGCAAAAACACGAAGGCAGAATATTATCTGAATGGCGATAGATTAGGAAAAGGGAGGTGCAATGAGACCTGGGTGTCATGGTACATCAGTCATTGAAAGTTGACATGCAGGTACAGCAGGTGGTGAAGAAGGCAAATGGTATGTTGGCCTTCATTGCTCGGGGATTTGAGTATAGGAGCAAGGAGGTCTTATTGCAGTTGGACAGGGCCTTAGTGAGGCCTCACCTGGAATATTGTGTTCGGTTTTGGTCTCCTAATCTGAGGAAGGACATTCTTGCTATTAAGGGAGTGCAGCGAAGATTCACTGGACTGATTCAAGGGATGGCAGGACTGACATATGAGGAGAGACTGGATCGACTGGGCCTGTGTTTACTGAAGTTTAGAAGGATGAGAGGGGATAGAAACATAGAAACATAGGAAAATAGGTGCAGGAGTAGGCCATTCGGCCCTTCGAGCCTGCACCGTCATTCAATAAGATCATGGCTGATCATTCCCTCAGTACCCCTTTCCTGCTTTCTCTCCATACCCCTTGATCCCCTTAGCCATAAGGGCCATATCAAACTCCCTCTTGAATCTATCCAATGAACTGGCATCAACAACTCTCTGCGGCAGGGAATTCCATAGGTTAACAACTCTGAGTGAAGAAATTTCTCCTCATCTCAGTCCTAAATGGCCTACCCCTTATCCTAAGACTATGTCCCCTGATTCTGGAGTTTCTCAACATCGGGATCATTCTTCCCACATCTAACCTGTCCAGTCCCATCAGAATCTTGTATGTTTCTATGAGATCCCCTCTCATCCTTCTAAACTCCAGTGAATAAAGGCCCAGTTGATGCAGTCTCGCCTCATATGACAGTCCCGCCATCCCCGGAATCAGTCTGGTGAACTTTCACAGCACTCCCTCAATAGCAAGAACGTCCTTCCTCAGATTAGGAGACCAAAACTGTACACAATATTCCAGGTGAGGCCTCACCAAGGCCCTGTACAACTGCAGTAAGACCTCCCTGCCCCTGTACTCAAATCCCCTAGCTATGAAGGCCAACATGCCATTTGCCTTCTTCACCGCCTGCTGTACCTGCGTGCCCACTTTCAGTAACTGATGAACCATGACACCCAGGTCTCGTTGCACCTCCCCTTTTACTAATCTGCCGCCATCCAGATAATATTCTGCCTTCGTGTTTTTGCCCCCAAAATGGATAACCTCACATTTATCCACATTATACTGCATCTGCCATGCATTTGCCCACTCACCTAACCTGTCCAAGTCACCCTGCAGCCTCTTAGCGTCCTCCTCACAGCTCACACCGCCACCCAGTTTAGTGTCATCCGCAAACTTGGAGATATTACACTCAATTCCTTCATCTAAATTGTTAATGTATATTGTAAAGAGCTGGGGTCCCAGCACTGAGCCCTGCGGCACTCCACTGGTCATTGCCTGGCATTTTGAAAAGGACCCGTTTATCCCGACTCTCTGCTTCCTGACTGCCAACCAGTTCTCTATCCATGTCAGTACATTAACCCCAATACCATGCGCTTTGATTTTGTACACCAATTTCTTGTGCGGGACCTTGTCAAAAGCCTTTTGAAAGTCCAAACACACCACATCCACTGGTTCTCCCTTGTCCACTCTACTAGATGCATCATCAAAAAATTCCAGAAGATTCGTCAAGTATGATTTCCCTTTCGTAAATCCATGCTGACTTGGTCCGATCCTGTCACTGCTTTCCAAATGCGCTGCTATTTCATCCTTAATGATTGATTCCAACATTTTCCCCACTACTGATCTCATAGAAACATATAAAATTCTGACAGGACTGGACAGGTTAGATGCAGGAAGAATGTTCCCAATGTTGGGGAAGTCCAGAACCAGGGGACATAGTCTAAGGATAAGGGGTAAGCCATTTAGCACTGAGATGAGGAGAAACTTCTTCACTCAGAGAGTTGTGAACCTGTGGAATTCCCTACTGCAGAGAGTTGTTGATGCCAGTTCGTTGGATATATTCAAGAGGGAGTTAGATATGGCCCTTACGGCTAAAGGGATCAAGGGGTATGGAGAGAAAGCAGAAAAGGGGTACTGAAGTGAATGATTAGCCATGATCTTATTGAATGGTGATACAGGCTCCAAGGGCCAAATGGCCAACTCCTGCACCTATTTTCAATGTTTCTATGTTTCAATGTATCCCCAAAGGGAATATTCGCTGTTGACTACAAATGCTTGCCAAAATCTCTCTGGTGTTCTTACAAACCTGCTACTGTTGTAAGGGGCTGTGGCTAAGATGGTACATGGATCGTGTTGCAGAATGAGAACTGGTAGGGGCGTCGGTACATCTGTTGTTGATGATCATTATATATTCTGGTGTTTGAAGGTGCAGTAACTCCAGTTTTATTATTTGCAGGTGTGGGGTTTTTGCGGTTGTTTGAGGGATGTAAGTAAATAAAATGTTACTTTGAGCTTTGCGTTCAGCCTCTGGTGTATGACTGTGGACTTGTATTGGAGATGTGGAATTGTCGTTGCAAAATTATTAGCTGCATTCCTCAGCTTCCTCCATTTAAGCAAACTGATGCCTTATGAGCCTCTGCCGAATTGCCCTTGCGCCGGCACACCGCCTCCTCCGTGGCCGCTGCGTCTACAGGCCTGTCTGCTCGGTGATGTTGCAGGTGGGGGACTGGCTGTCATATTCACCTTCCTCCAGTTCTATGCTGGGGTTGCGGAGCAGGGTCATTTTCCAGGTGGCCAGGCTGCATCCCTTGCCCCAGAGTAGGCTGCCTCGGTCTTCCCATGGTGGCTGAAACAGTCATGGCACAGTGTGTTTCTAGGATAGCGAGCGTTGACTGCGGGGATGCACTTCATGTGGTCACACGCCGGCTGCACATTTACGGAGTGGCATCCCTTTCTGTTTTTAACTATCGCTGCATTCTGGAATGATGCTCGCAAGGCCACGTGCGTGCAGTCAATTACTTCTTGAAGTACTCGGGAAGCCCACTATCTTGGCAAATCCACGTGCACACTCATTCTGTTTCTCCTTGATGATCGGGAAGTTAATGAAGTAGATGCTATGGGCTCAATTTTCCCCAATGCTGTTCTTTGGCGTATTGCCAGAGTTGTGCTCGTTTTTCTTCGCCCCAACTGCTCCTAAACAAAATACCAAGTTTCCCCATACATAATTCTGAAAAACTGGCGCAAAAAACAGGTTACGTCCCCAATGACGCAAAAAAAATCTAACCTAAAAAAATTGTAACTAACTGAGTTATGCTGGCGCACAAAGATTGGCGAAACTTGGATTTTTAAATTTAGGCCAAAAACACCGTCGCATGCCAAGAAAATGGCGCAAATCTCCGGGGAAAATTGAGCCCACTGTGTGTAAGAGCCTGTGTGATGTTGCGGATGCAGCGATGTGCTGCAAATTGTGAGACGCTGCATATGTCCCCTGATGCAGCCTGGAAGGAGCCAGAGGTATAGAAGGTGAGTGCCAACGTGACCTTCACTGCGATGGGCAGCGCAATCCTGGTGCCGATGTGAGGCTGCAGGTCTTCCTGCAGGACATGGCATATCTCTGTGATGACCTCCTTTTGGAAGCGCAGTCTTCTGATGCATTGCTCCTCGGACAGGTCCAGGTGTGAGTGTTACTGCTGGTAAAGCCGTGAGTGGTAAGGCCTCCTGTCCCGGCGTCAAGGGGCTCTCCTCCTTTGGCCACCGACATGGCCAACAGCCCTTCTCTCCTGATGCCACCTTACTCTAGCATGTAGAATGTGATGCTGGTGGCATTGTAATGCACCTATTAAAATGTTTTTAATTCACTTGCTACCAAGCTGTACTGTTAGGTCTGTCTGCCGCTACAAACTCGGTGGCTCACGCACTGCGTTGTGTGGAAACGTTGCACTGACTGTGACCTCCGAGAGATGCTTCCTCATCCCTTTAAGTAGTCACCAGTTAACGAGCGTGGAAGGTTGTTGTGAAGTCCTGTCCCCTCAGTACAGATTCACACGAGGCATGCAGTGAAGTCAAGGTCACTCTGGACCTGCACTTTTTATTTCACAGCTCTGGAATGCTGCACTTGTCTGAGACCTGTGCTTATATACCTGTCTCTTGCAAGTGCACTCCCGGTGGTAAGGTATGCTGGTGGTTACAGGTCATATCTTATTACAGTCATGTATAGCATGTTGGGATACAGTTATATATAATAATGTAAGATACATGACAGTTGTACCAACTGTTTTTCAGACATGATTAGTGGCAGTCAAGAAAAGAGCATTTCTTATGGTGTCCTGGCTAATACGTGCCTCAGCCAACATCACTACAACAAATAAACTGGTCATTTATCTTATTGCTGTTTATGGGAGCTTGCTGCTTGGTCTGTTTCCTTCTATTGCCAATGACTGCACTTTGAAAGTATTTCAATGGCAGTGAAATGCTTTGGGATGTCTAAAGGTCATAAAAAGTACATTAAGTGATTTCTTTCTTTTAATGAAACCCCATGTCTCTGAGCAGCTAATTGGACTTTTTCTCCAAGGAGTTATTTGGAACCACATTGCAAGGGATACTTCTCTGCAAATAGATGAAAATGACAATTTTTCACAAAATACTGGACAGCTATAGTTCAAAATCAATACACATCTTCAGTTACAACAGCTACACCAACTGCACCAGTAATAGATATCAAATCATTTGCCTGCAGCAAGATATTCTTTTTTTTATATAACCACCGCAATCTTTCTATTTGCCAAAAGATTATAAAATTTAAAAACATTCTACAATTGTGGTCGCTGCCAGCCTTTGTTAAAAAATGCTGTTAATATTTCCCACAACACACTTGAGAGTTTGGACGCCACTTCAGGAATTGAGCACAATAATCTAGGCCGATACAACCAGTACAGCCTGAATTCACGCCTCTCCTGGGACCCGATCATGTCCCTCTACAATCTTTCGCCGCTCCTTCGCCTCGACCTCACCGCTCCTGCTGTACCTGCCCACGCTCCGATCACCGACCTGGACCTTGGTGATGTTGCTGCCGTAGCTCTCCTGCTCCAGCACGTGCTGCTCCCTGGAGTGGTATTCCGCTCCTTCCACTCCCTGGCCTGCTCCGATAGTGCTCGCAGGCCGGGGGCCACGCACACTGCTGGGCCAGGCCGCCTCGCCACTCCCTCCACTCCCTAGCCCGCTCTGAGGACCAATTTCGCCAAGTGAAAAATCGCGGTAGCACAGCATATATGTTTATAGTAGTTAAACTTAGTTCCCACCCTGTGTAGGAGAAGATAATACATAGGTTTTCCACAGCTGCGCCAAACTGTGATATAATTACATTTCTTGCACTGCAGCTCTTTTTGCCTCATCAATTAATGTTATCTGGCCTGACCATTGCTTGTTGAAAGCTACAGATAGATACTCCAATGCTAAAAATACAAACTTTTAAATACCGTCAAAAAGTCACCAGGATTAAACAAATTTAAATAAGTGTCCAATTTAAAAAAGGTTGCCAGTCAAATATGTAGGTGAACAGAGCACAAAGGATGTTTGTATTTGAATTGAATGACTTAGCCTCTCGCTTGGACATCTGTCTCAGATAAGCTATATCATTGATGCAACAAGCCTGTCTAGGCTGTGGTGTGTTTTTAAGCCCTTATGTACCTGTAACAGAATTAAAGAAGCCAATACCAACCAAAATCTTAGGCAAAAATATATATTTTTTGTTACGGCAAGTGCTTGACAGCTGGATTAAATCAACACCGCAAGCAATTTTTCATACTGATGACAGATTGTTTTCTGCAGCTCCAGCTGCTGGTGACTATATAGAGCCCTATTTATACTTAATACAAAAGCAAAATACTGCGGATGCTGGAATCTGGAATAAAAGAACATTATTTCAGTGCTCGTTAAGAATCTGTTCTTTTCTCCAGTTCTGATGATGGGTCATCGACCCGAAAACGTTAACTTTGCTTTCTCGACACAGATGCTGCCTGACCTGTTGATATTTCCAGCATTTTCTGTTTTTACCCCATTTAAACTTTATAACTTGCTGCCCAAGATGACAATCAGGTATTCTCGAATCCTAAAGAATATTCCTGTGAGAGCTGCCCTCAGTCAGTCTGTATTCTGTGAGTGGTTATATTAAAATAACCTGCCACACCAATCAATTTCCATTTCCTGCGCAACTCAAGATATTTAGATCAAGCAGATTATAATGTCCTTTTACTTTGTGGCTCCAATCAAACGCTGGGTGGCAGTGTGAGCTGTGAGGCGGATGCTAAGAGGTTGCAGGGTGACTTGGACAGGTTAGGTGAGTGGGCAAATGCATGGCAGATGCAGTATAATGTGGATAAGTGTGAGGTTATCCACTTTGGTGGCAAAAACAGGAAGACAGATTATCTGAATTGTGACAGATTAGTAAAAAGGGAGGTGCAACGAGACCTGGGTGTCATGGTACATCAGTCATTGAAAGTAGGCATGCAGGTACAGCAGGCAGTTAAGAAAGCAAATGGCATATTAGCCTTCATAGCGAGAGGATTTGAGTATAGGAGCAGGGAGGTCTTGCTGCAGTTGTACAGGGCCTTGGTGAGACCACATCTTGAGTATTGAGTAATCTGAGGAAGGACATTCTTGCTATTGAGGGAATGCAGCGAAGGTTCACCAGACTGATTCCCGGAATGGCAGGACTGACATATGAAGAAAGACTGGATCGACTAGGCTTATATTCACTGGAATTTAGAAGAATGAGAGGGGATCTCATGGAAACATATAAAATTCTGACGGGATTGGACAGGTTAGATGCAGGAAGAATGTCCCTGATGTTGGGGAAGTCCAGAACCAGGGATCACAGTCTAAGGATAAGGGGTAAGTCATTTAGGATCGAGATGAGGAGAAACTTCTTCACTCAGAGAATTGTGAACCTGTGGAATTCTCTACCACAGAAAGTTATTGAGTCCAGTTCGTTATATATATTCAAAAGGGAGTTAGATGTGACCCTTACGGCTAAAGGGATCAAGGGGTATGGAGAGAAGGCCGGAGTGGGGTACTGAAGTTGCATGATCAGCCATGATCATATTGAATGGTGGTGCAGGCTCGAAGGGCCAAATGGCCTGCTCCTGCACCTATTGTCTATGTTTCTATGTTTCATTCAGGACGAGATACCTCCTTCTCTGAGATCTAGCTGCAGTAAACAATTCTCAGTTGCTTAGATTTCTCTGTGAGCCTGGACATGTACTAGGTCATTCCCAACACCAGGAAGATTCAACCACAGAGTCAAAGTTAACTTGGAAGAGAAAATAAATTCCTCAGCTTGTTTGGCAATGTGGCAAGTCACATAATTAGGACTCCTCCAGCATTCCTAGAGCCAAATCCCTTGTTCATTCCAAGTCAAAACCACACAACCAGTTCAAGTTTATGTTCTGATACCCTGTCATTGCGAGCGTTTATCATGCAGCAGCATTAATTTAGTAACTGCAGTAAAAATTATCCATTACAAGAAGAGATGTATAGCAGCTCATGAGCTGGGAGAGAATCCACCTGCCTGATGCCTCCCCCTTCAGATAGAGTGGTGAATTTGACCATGAAGGAGTAAATATTTTGCATGCAAACTGTCCTATAAAAATAAGGACTTATATAATAAACTGGGTCAAAATAAATACATTCATCTTTTGAATAATGTGCAGTCTTCACAGCGTTCAAAATACACTCATTTTCCACCATATGCCACCTGTAACAATTACTTTTTGTCGAACAGCTCAGAACTAATGATAAAGCGAGATGAGGGAAATGTATGGAACAACAGAATTTAACCTTCCAGCATTATTCTTGTTACATTTTGAACATATTTTCAACCATGTGGCAACAGATACCATTTTCCTGTAAATTTTTGACAATGAATGGAAAATTCACTATAATAAGATGCCAGGTGTTCTATTCCGCTCCCGAAACCACACCAGCGGTCGACATAGGTCACCCATTTTATAATCCATCTCAACGAACCAGCTTCTTTCCTAAACAGATCGGTCTCTACCATAGGCTGTTGTATGGGCTTGGGGCAAGTGGGGCTGAGGGAATCGCAATAACTCGAGCAGTTGGCTGGTGAATCAAGCGATCCAAATTTCTCATTGTGACACGAAATGCAGACAATGAATACAATTTTTGTCTCTAAGCATGTTGTCCTCTATATTAGATAATATTGCAAATAAAATCCTGGGAGCCTGAAGTGAGGAATCTCAACCAGGTGATGTCCTCTTCAGTTGGTTTCCAACTGCAGAAGGCAGCCCCCATAGAGCACAAACATAAGCAACACTCCATGTTTTAACCACATGGTCTATGTTTGGACTACTAACACATCAAAATTATAATTCAGTTTGGTCATTCGACAACAGGATGAAGGAATGGAAGAAATATCAAATGGGAAATATAGTAAGCAGTGAGGAGGATGGACTTCAGGAGGAAAGAGACACTGGTGAAGTGGGCAGATTCATTTTGGTAGGAAGAATGAAGAGAAGCAAGATAAACTAAATGGTACAATTTTTAAAAGGGAGCAGGAACAGAGAGACCTGGGAGTGTATGTAAAGGTGGCAGGACAAGTTCAGAAGGTTGTTAAAAGAATATATGGAATCCTTGGCTTCATGCTGAGGCATACAGTACAAAAACAAGGAATTTATGCTAAACCTTAATAAAACACTGGTTAGGCATCAGCTGGAGTATTGTGTCCAATTTTGGGCACCATATATTAGGAAGAATGTCAAGGCCTTGGCGAGGTTGCAGAAGAGATTTATTAGAATGGTATCAGGGATGAAGGGCCTCAGTTATGTGGAGAGACTGGAGAACCTGAGGTCATTCTCCTTAGAGCAGAGCAGGTAAGAGGAGATTTAACTTAGGTGTTCAAAATCATGAACAGTTTTGATAGAATAAATAAGGAGAAATAAGGGTCAGTAACCAAAAGGCACAGATTTAAGGTGATTGGCAAGAGACTATAGGCGATATGAGGAAAAAAAAATATGCCGCGAGTTGTTGTCATCTGGAATATACTGCTTGAAAGGGTGTAGAATGCAGATTCTATAGTGACTTTCAAAAGAGAATTGGATAAATACTTGAAGGGAAAAATTGCCGGGCTATGGGGAAAGAGGAGGGGACTAATTGGATAGCTCTTTCAAAGGGCCGGCACAAATGCGAAAGGCCAAATGGTCTCCTTCTATGTTGTATCCTTCTACGATTCTATCAGTGGTTATTCTCAGTCTGTGTAGCGTGTTGTCTGAAAGAGGGAAAAATATCCCCTTTACTGAACCCTAAAATACCATTAAGTTCATCATTGCTGGACTTACTTTGGTACAGATGCTTGCACATGTTTCATGTATTGATTTGTTACCTTGTTGCACCATTAGATGCAATCCTGCTGCATTCTCAACGACAAATAGATCCTTGTTTCGAAAAAGGAACCCAAACTCCTTTTTAAAAGTTATTTACCATGTAACCTGCTTTCCATCTAAATTGCTGTGAAAGTTTCACAGCTCATTTTTATTCCTCTGGTCACAGCATGCTAAGCTCGCCTATCTAGGTCACTGTGGTATAGATTTTAATACATTGATATTTTAATGACTTCAGTTTCAAAGCCCACTCCAATTGCATCATTCATATTTGACATCTTAAGAAGTAAACTTTTACAGAGAAAAGTCACTGTGGTACCACTGGCTAAAATAAGTGACTGTCGGATGTTCTCATCAGAAGAAATAGCCGAGGCTCAATTGACTGTAATTCATTCACCAGAACAGTGATTAACGCAGCGGAAAGGACAATCTCACCACTAGGGAAAAGTTTCTCTCCAGCAAATGAAATCCTGAATATCTAACAAGCTGAAAAAAATATTTTAAGATCCAATGGAATTTGTAACATATATGCTGCAATTAATTTAATGTGACAGGAGAAGTGGATTTGATTGAAAGTGCAGTTGGACCAAACCAAAGTTTGAGCAGGGCCGTGTCAGCAGCAAGTCAAGGAAAACATAAAGGGATGAAAGCCGCTGTACAATAACCTACCAATTAGTACACAGATATTATACATCACAGCAGCAAAAACATTGTTCAATTCAAATATCCAACAAGTTGGTTTGGGTTGCAAGACGTACTTTTCTACATTGGGTGGATCTTGGGCAAAAAAAAAATCCGTGCATTGTTTTCTAATACAAATTCTCCTCTCCACTTGCCTCAGTTGACAGCACTCTCACCTCAAGCCAACAACAAAAACAACTTGTATTTATATAGTGCCTTTAATGTCCTAAGGTGCTTCAAAGGAGTGTTATAAAACAAAATTTGACACTGAGCCACATAAGACACTATTAGGGCAGATGACTAAAAGCTTGGTCAAAGAGGAAAGTTTTAAGGAGTGCCTTAAAGACAGAGAGGTTTAAGGAGGAAATTCCAGAGCTTCGGGCCTTGGCAGCTGAAGGCATGTTTGAGCAATTAAATCAGGAATACTCAAGAGGCAGAATTAGAGGAGCGCAGATATCTCGAAGGGGCTATGAGGTTGAAAACAAGGATGAGAATTGTAAAATTGAGGCGTTGCTTAACCGGGAGCCAATGTAGGTCAGCGAACACGGAGTGATAGGTGAACGGGACTTGGTGCAAGTTAGGACACGGGCAGCAGAGTTTTGGATCACCTCTAGTTTACGGAGGGTCACACGGAGGTTGTGAGTCCAAGCTTCATACCAAAACATGTTTCTAGGCCAGCAGTCCAGTGTATCGCTGAGGGAATGTCGCATTGTCCATGGTGCCTTCCTTTGGATGTGATGTGAAGCCCTCGCCTCGACTGCTTATTGCAGTGGCTCAGGTGAATATTATTTGGAGAGCAAGCAGTTCTCCTGGTGTCCTGGCCAAGATTCAACGCTCAACCAACACCACTACAGATTAACTAGTTGCTCACCTCCTTTGCGAGCTTGCTGTGTGCAAAATGGCTGCCACATTGACTTACATAGCAATGGATGACTACACTTCAATTCATTGAATGTGAAGCACTTTGGAATACCCTGAGAGCTACGGTGGGGTGCAACTAATTACTTTTTCACAAATTTTCAATTGTGACTGTAACATATTCGGCCAAACATTGCTGTCGGAGGTTTCCTTCGTACAAACTACTCTGACCTGAAAAAAATCTACGAAACTACCTGTTGGTTCCGATGTCTTCCACGTACGAATGCATCTGTTGGAATCACGTGATCCTGGACCACCAATCCAGTATTCTCATTGATAAAAACGGCAACTCCGTTTGTACGAGCTCCCATTACTATCAATGAGAATAACCCCTAAAAACACCGAAACACAGCACAATAAATAAAATAAACACCTCACATGTTAAAAATTAATTGAAATGAAATGTAATTAAATGTTTTAGAAAAAAATAAATGTTTTGGAAATTTTTTAAAATTTGTTTTAATAGGGTTAAAAATAAACTTACCTTAATGGACAGGGTTTTTAAAACATACAAATGAATGACTGAATTTAATTTTTCTATGTTTTAAAAAAGTGTTACACTGGCAAAAGTAAGCTATGCTCCTACTTTTACCAGGCGTAAAAGTTTGAAGGACATTCTATGGGCTTGAATCTCTGTCACGCGGCTATCCTTCTCCCAGGGATGCGTAGTATCTCTCCAAATAAATTGTGACAGATCCATTCTCGGCAGATGTGCATCGTGCCCCGAGAATCGGCTTTTGCGGGGCCTCACCGGCTGCGTGCACACTACGTACGCACCTTGCAACGTGGCAATTTGCAGCTCATTATAAACAGTTGGAAATTATACAGTGTAAGCCATAATGCAGGAAATCCCTCTATAATGCTGATATAAGAGCATAGGAAATAGGAGCAGGTGTAGGCCATTTGGTCTTTCAAGCCTGCTCCACCATTCAACAAGATCACGGCTGATCTTCCACCTCAACTCCACCTTTCAGCACTATCCCCATATCCCTTAATTCCCCAAAATGTATCAACCTGTGTTTTGAATATACACAACAACTGACATCCACAGCTCTCTGGGGTAGAGAATTCCAAAGATTCACAACCCATTGAGGGAACACATTTCTCCTCAGCTCAGTCCTAAATGGCCTACCCCTTATTCTGGGATTGTAATCCCACGTTCTAGATTCTCCAGCCAGGGGAAACATTTTCTCAGCATTAGCCTGGTCAAGCTCCTTAAGAATTTTATATGTTTCAATTAGATCATCTCTCATTCTTCTAAACTCTAAGGAATATAGGCCTAGTCTACTCAATATTTCCTCAAAGGGCAATCCCCTCATCCCAGGAACCAGTCTAGTGAACCTTTGTTGCACTCCCTCTAAGGCAAGTATGTCTATTCTTAGGTAAGGAGACCAGAACTGTACACAGTACTCCAGGTGTGATCTTACCAAAGCCCTGTATAATTGTAGTAAGACTTCTTTACTCTTATACTCTAATTCCTTTTGAAACAAACGGTAACATACCATTTGCTTTCCTAATTGTTTGTTGTACCTGCATGTTAACTTTCTGTGATTCATGTACAAGGACATCCAGGTCTCTCTAAATGTAAACATTTCCCAGTCTCTCAACATTCAAAAAATATTCTGTTTTTCCTACCAAAGTGGATAACTTCATACTTCCCCACATTGTATTATATTTGCCATGTTCTGTAAGTCATCCTGTCTATATATCTCTGCAGTCTCTTTGCATCCTCCTCACAGTTTACTTTTCCACCTAACTTTGTATCATCAGCAAACTTGGATATGTTGCATTCAGTCCCTTCATCTAAGTCATTATTATAGATTGTAAATGGCTGGGGGCCCAGCAGTGATCCTTGCTGTACCCCACTAGTTACAGATTGCTAACCTGAGAAAGTCCCGTTTATACCTACTCTCTGTTTTCTGTCCATTAACCAATCCTCAATCCATGCTAATATATTAACCCCAATCCCATGAGTCCTCATTTTGTGTAATAACCTCTTGTGTGGCACCTTATTGAATGCCTTCTGAAAATTCAAATACACCACATCCACTGGTTCCCTGTTATCCATCCCACTAGTTACATCTTCAAAAAACTCTAACAAATTTGTAAAACACGATTTTCCTTTCATAAAACCATGTTGACTCTGCCTAATCGTACTACGATTTTCTAAGTCCCTAATAATAGATTCTAGCATTTTGACAAGTACTCATGTCAGGCTAACTGGCCTAGAGTTCCTGTTTTTTTTCTCTTCCACCTTTCTTAAATAGTGGGGTTATGTTTGTTACCATCCAATCCTGGGGCCTGCTCTATAATCTCGGGAATTCTGGAAGATTAATACCAATCCATCCACTATCTCTGCAGCTACCTCTTTTAAAATCCTAGGATGCAGGTCATCAGGTCATCAGGTCCAGGGGATTTGCCACCACTTAGTCCCATTAATTTCTATGTCTTTACTTATTACTGATTTCTTTATGTTCCTCATTCTCTCGAGACCCCTGGTTCCCCATTATTTTTGGAATATTTTTTGTGTCTTCTACTGTGAAGATGATACAAAGGATGTTTAATGTCGCTGCCATTTCTTAATGATTTCTCCTGTCTCTGCCTCGAATGCGCCCACATTTACTTTCACTAATCTCTTCCTACTTACATACCTATAGAAACGTTTACAATATGAAAATGGAGTAGAGGATTACTAAAGGGCTGAATAAGGCTCAATTTACGGAATGCGAGTGCGAATGTCTGACAGAAGACATATTGGCGTAGAGGCATGCTGTGATCTGGTCTCGCATGAAATCACCAAATCTCAAAACAAGGAGGAGGAGGCTCGTCAGATCCCCAGATAAAGCGCGTAAATGGAGTTTTTGTCAATCTATCGCCAGAGTTATGGCAGCTGATCGTAACAACCACTGAGGAAATCTGACACTAAATCAACAGCAATCAGCGATCCAACCTGGGATCTCCCAGGTCTGGATGGCTTCTGTACTTTTATATTATAGAGATTCTCTCTAAATCAGGTCAGATAGATGAACAAGATGGGTGTGCTGTTGTTTGCCTTGAACAACAGAGCTGGAAATGTTACAAAACCTGCCTCATTTTTATTGTTGCAGCTCAATCTAGTTGCACAATAACAATTGATACTCGGGGCGAGTTTCCTCTTCTATGTTCCCGGGGAGCGTTCAGTATTAATGCTTTGATATTTTCACATTGGGGGATACTTTGTGCGGCTATTCATTCATGCAGGAAGCCCGTCCAGTCAGTCCATAGACAACTGAGAGTAACACAAACATTATCGATGGTTATCATAAATAGCGATCATTCCCACTGTTCTCTATCGTACTTTGTAGTGAGAAATCATTTTATAAACAACCAGCTTCAACTGGTTTTACCTGAGGGACTCCTGCAACCATGGATAAGCAGGAAGACCAATTGTGATATGTTGGTGTTAAACTGGAAAAAAGCAACTGCTGGGAGAAATCAGACATAACTCAACTGGGCTTTGCACAATGGATCAGATGAAAACAAATTCAGAAAATGGACAGACTTTGGATCCTGAGTAGGAACATACAAAATCTGGATTGTCCAGAGCCAAAATAAAAGTTTATTAGGATATGAATGGTTAAATAGACCCAACGTGCAATCGCTCTTTTAAGGACTCCTCATACAGAATTTACTCGAGTTGGCAACAGGACTACGTCCAATGGTTTCCAGGAATCCACTGCCCAACCACGGTTTAACTAAAGAGGATGGATAATTTACCAACTCACCTCATCCAATCGGAAATTCGGATCGAACTCTGGGTCAATTTTTACAAACTTGGGGGGGGGGGGGGAGGCACCAAAAGTTTCACCCTGTAATGCGATACGCCAAAATGGTCAATAATACGGCACTAACTGCACCAGCATTAAGCCGAATGAGAAAATTAATGAGAAATCGATCATTTTATAATGTTACTTAAATTTTAACATTCTGGCTGCAAGTTAACATAGCTAAATGAGACAGGAAATGAGCTTGGTAGTAAGCACAGTGGGTGCATAATGGGAAGAGATTTGACGTTGCCTTTTTACAGAAGTAGCATCGACCATAAAGAATGTTTCCTTCCTGAGCCTTTGTTGGCTGGCTATTAAAAAAAAGTTAATAACTGGTTCATGCATCATCTTCCACCTGTGTGCTTCCTCCTCGCGATTTAGAGTAATAGGCACCATTAACGTATAAAATATTCATCATGTACAAACACTGTATTCTGTAACGGTCTCAACAATCAGTATTAAAACAAAATATACTGAAGTATTTCTTCCATTCCTTTGCCTCAGAATCCTTGCTATTCCAGCATTTATTTTAAAGAAAAAGAGATCATAAACAGCGGTAGTCTCTGCATTAAAAAGTCACAAATGGCTAAAGTCCTAAAACCGTGCCAGTGACTGCTGAGTACAATTCCCTAGAGAACCCCTGAAACTTCACCATTTAACTGTGCAACCCTGACATAATCCTGTCAAACAGATGTGTAACAGGCTTAGGAGCTAGAGGGGGGAAAAAACAAATGCAGGAAGATCACATTTTTAAAAAATGTTTCCTGTGAGGAAAAGCTCGTGATCCCAAAATTTCTGATAGCCTGATGTGCCGAATGCTGGGAGCAGGAAGTGGGCTGACGATCCTAACTCGGATGTCTCTCAATTTCAGGCAGAAAAAAAAACTGGGAATGCTGGAAATCCAGAAAAAGAGAAACAGAATATGCCGGAAACACACAGGTCAGTCGACACTGTAAATAAAGAGAAGTACAAAGCTGGGTTTCAAATACTCTTGTGTCCTGAGCACAGCCGGTATCACGTCAACTTCTGCTGATCATAGAAAATTTGATAAAAGATGTCAGCCACACTTTTGAGGTGGTAAATTGGGATAAATTAGATCCTAGATCAGCAGCTGTTCCTCGTATCACAAATCTATCGAAATACAATTAATTTGCATTTTTGTGTCACTTCAGCTCAGTGTGATAATTCCCAAGCACGACTACAACTCCACTGTGGAATATTTCCATTTATCTTCACCTCTCCATGACAGCGATTATGATTGGCATATTGACAACATGCGTGTGTCCAATAGAATTACTCACTCAGAACTCACAGGCACTTCTGGATATTGTCCATATCCTCTGCTGATTGCCCAGGGAGCAAGCCCTGGGCGAGTAGAAATTTCCTCCAATTAAATATCGGGAAGACCGAAGCCATTGTCTTTGGTTCACACCACAAACTCCATTCCCTTTGCACTGATTCGCTCTCTCTCCCTGACAACTGTCTACGACTGATTAGTCTGTTTGCAACCTTGGTGTCATATTTAATCATGAATTGAGCTTCCTACCCCGTATCCATCCTATCACTAAGACCACCCATTTTCATTTCACAGTATCGCCCATCTCTGCCCTTACCTCAATTTATCTGCTGCCAAAACCTTCATCCATGCCTTTATAACCTCTAGACTTGACTATTCCAATGCACTCCTGGTCGGCCTTCCGAGTTCTACCCTCCATAAACTTGAGGCCATCTAAAACTCTGCCGTCCGTGTGCTAGCTTACACAAGTCCCATTTATCCATCACCCCTGTGCTAGCTGACCCTACATTGGCTTCCAGTTACCAGTTAAGCAACGCCTCGATTTTAAAATTCTCATCCTTGTTTTCAAATCCCTTCACTGGCCTCGCCCCTCCTTATCTCTGTAAACTCCTCCATGCCAATAATTGCCCCAGATCTCTGCGCTCCGCCTATGCCGGCCTTTTGAACATCCCCGATTTTAAATACGCCATCATTGGCGGTCGTGCCTTCAACTACTTAAGTCCTAAGCTCTGTATTTCCCTCCCTAAATCTCTCCATTTCTCTTTCCTCCTTTACGATACTCCTTAAAACCTATCTCTTCAACAAAGCTTTGGTCAGAAGGACATAAGAAATAGGAGCAGCAGTAGACCATTTGGTCCCTCGAGCCTGCTCCGCCATTCAATAAGATAAGAACATAAGAAATAAGAGCAGGAGTAGGCCATACGGCCGCTCGAGCCTGCTCCGCCATTTAATACGATCATGGCTGATCTGATCATGGACTCAGGTCCACGTCCCTGCCCGCTCTCCATAACCCCTTATTCCATTATTGTTTAAAAAAACTGTCTATTTCTGTCTTAAATTTATTCAAAGTTCCAGCTTCCACAGCTCTCGGAGGCAGCCAATTCCACAGATCCACAACACTCAGAAGAAATTTCTCCTCATCTCTGTTTTAAATGGGCGGTCCCTTATTCTAAGATTATGCCATTTAGTTCTAGTCTCCCCCATCAGTGGAAACATCCTCTCTGCATCCATCTTGTCAAGCCCCCTCATAATCTTATACGTTTCGATAAGATCATCTCTCATTCTTCTCAATTCCAATGAGTAGAGTAGAGGTCCAACATACTCAACCTTACCTCATAAGTCAACCCCCTCATCTCCGGAATCAATCTGGTGAAAGTTTTCTGAACTGCCTCCAAGGCAAGTATATCCTTTCGCAAATATATAAACCAAAACCAATACCATTGGCCTTCCTGATCACTTGTTGCACCTGCATACTATCCTTTTGCATTTCATGCACAAGTACCCCAGGCCGTGCAGTACTGCAGCACTTTGCTATCTTTCTCTATTTAAATAATAACTTGCTCTTTGATTTTTTCTGCTGAAGTGCATGACCTCATACTTCACAATATTATATTTCATCTGACGAATTTTTGCCCACTCACTTAGCCTATGTCCTGTTGCAGATATTTTGTGTCCTCCTCACACATTGCTTTTCCTCCCATCTTTGTATCATCAGCAAACTTGGCTATGTTACACTCAGTCCCTTCTTCCAAGTCATTAATATAGATTGTAAATAGTTGGGGTCCCAGTACTGATTCCTGCGGCACCCCACTAGTTACTGGTTTCCAACAAGAGAATGAACCATTTATCCCGACTCTCTGTTTTCTGTTAGTTAGCCAATCGTCTATCCATGCTAATATATTACCCCCAACCCCGTGAACTTTCATCTTGTGCAGTAACCTTTTATGTGGCACCTTGTCAAATGCCTTCTGGAAGACTAAATACACCACATCCACTCGTTCCCCTTTATACACCCTGTTCGTTACATCCTCAAAAGAACTCCAGCAAATTTGTCAAACAAGACTTTCCCTTCATAAATCCATGCTGACTCTGCCTAACCAAATTTTGCTTTTCCAAATGTCCTGCTACTGCTTCTTTAACAATGGACTCTAACATTTTCCCAACCACAGATGTAAGGCTAACTGGTCTATAGTTTCCTGATTTTTGTCTGCCTCCTTTTTTAAATAGGGGCATTACATTTGCAGTTTTCCAATCTGCTGGGACTTCCCCAGAATCCAGGGAATTTTGGTAAATTACAACCAATGCATCCAAAATCCCTGCCGCTACTTCTCTTAAGACCCTAGGATGCAAGCTATCAGGTCCAGGGGATTTATTTGCCTTTAGTCCCATTATCTTACTGAGTACCACCTCCTTAGAGATTGTGATTCCTCCCCCCGCTATAGCCCCTAGACTATCCACTGTCAGAATATTGTTAGTGTCCTCTACCGTAAAGACTGATACAAAATATTTGTTCAGAGTTTCTGCCATCTCTGTGTTCCCCATTACTAATTCCCCGGTCTCGTCCTCCCACTAGTTTTGGCCACATTGTATGCCGGTATTTTTAATTGGATACCATCCTTTATTTCTTTAGTTAGCCATGGATGGCTATCTTTTCTCTTATGCCCTTTCCTCCTCACTGGAATATATTTTTCTTGAGAGTTGTGAAATATCTCCTTAAATGTAAACCACTGTTCATCAACCGTCCTATTTTCTATTTTCCCGGTCCACTTTAGCCAACTCAGCCCTCATACTTTCATAGTCTCCTTTATTTAAGCTTAGTACACTGGTTAGAGATCCAACTGGCTCACCCTCCATCTGAATTTGAAATTCAACCATGCTATGATCACTCATTCCAAGGGGATCCTTTACTAGGAGATTGTTTATTAATCCTGTCTCATTACAGATGGCTGATCTGATCTTGGCCTCAACTCCACTTCCCTGCCCACTCCCCATAACCCTCGACTCCCTTATCATTCAAAACTCTGTCTATCTCCACCTCAAATATATTCAATGACCCAGCCTCCACAGCTCTCTGGGGTAGAGAATTCCAAAGATTCACAACCCTCTGAGAAGAAAAAATTCCGTTGTAAATGGGCGACCTCATATTCTGAAACTATGCCCCCTAGTTCTAGATTCCCCCACGACCTCTCGGTATCTACCCTGTCAAGCCCCCTCAGAATCTTATACATTTCAATAAGATCATCTTTCATTCTTCGAAACTCCAATGAGTATAGGCCCAACCTGCTCAACCTTTCTTCGTAAAACAACCCCTTGATCTCAGGAATCAACCTTGTGAACCTTCTCTGAACTGCCCTAGCATCTGCCCTAACATCTTCTTATATGGCTCGGTGTCCAAAAAATGTTTACAACACTCCTGTGAAGTTTAATTATGTTAGAGGTACTATATAAATATAAGTTGTTATTGTAGCACCACTGAAATTCGGTGAAACAGTGGGGCTCAAGGTCTCACCCCTTCCCCCATTCACTAACAACTCCAGAATGATCCACCAGTAACTTGAATTATGGCAGCGTTATATCCATTGCCACACTACACGCAATCTCATCAAACTTCAGAAGCTAAATAGGGTCAAGGTCTAGTTAGTACTTATATAATTGACCACCTGGGAATACCAGATGCAGTAAGTTTGCGAGTAGAGGTTATGGTACTGGACTAGCAACCCAGGGGTTAAGAGTTCATACCCTACAACGGCAAATTGTGCAGCTACTTTCAACATATCTAGCAGTTTATCTGGGACTAGAGTAGCTGTATGGCCTTTCCCAATTCACGTCGCCAACATTGGTATCACAGGATCCAACAATGTCACTATTGTGTTCCAAATGCACATCTGATGGCTCCCAAATGAAAATGTATAAAAATGATAATACAAGTAAAAAAATGCAAAACTTCTTAGGACCAGGAAAAAAACAAGCCCATTCCTTTTTCATGGAGCTCAACTCCACACTATCACTATATTCCTCACTCATATCTCTCGCCAAAAACACATTTCATTGCCTCTTGAACCAAGCCTGCTTCAACGACTTTCCCTGGTAACTGATTGTCCAAGTCCAATAATTGTGTAAGACTTGCCCAACTTCCCTTCCTTCTCGCAACTTCCTAATTGTCAAATCAGCATTTCCATCCTTTGCCATTGTGAACCATTTGCCTGGATAAATTTGAGGATTTTTTTAAACTTGTGTCTCCTGGTATTTGAACCCTTCACTGAACTGAACAATTGGGCAGAATCAACAGCAACAATTCCCTTCAAGATCTTGAAAACATCCATTAGGTCACCTTGAAAGAAGGCAAGCTGAACTTCCTTAACCTTCCCTCACAAACTTAAAATCCTGTTATTGTCTTTTGTCATTTGTCTCAGTGACACCCACTCCCTCCACTCCAAAAGCAATAACGTCCTGTCCAGAACAGCCCACAGTATTCCCGATGACCAGATACAGCAGAAATACGACCTTTTTTGATTTGTACTCTGTCCTTTGCTAGTACAACCCAGTTATTTTTATATTAAAAAAAACACACGGAGATTACTAGAAATGTACAGCATGTTGGTCAGTATCTGGAAAAAGGAGACAGGTATTGTTACCTTAGCCAATCATCTGTGGTTGGGAAGATGTTGGAGTCCATTATTAAAGACGCAGTATCAGGACATTTTGAAAAGCAAAATTTGGTCAGGCAGAGTCAGCATGGATTTATGAAGGGGAAGTCATGTTTGACAAATTAGCTGGAATTCTTTAAGGATGTAATGAACAGAGTGGATAAAGGGGAACCAGTGGATGTAGTGTATTTGGACTTCCAGAAGGCATTTGACAAGGTGCCACATAAAAGGTTACTGCACAAGATAAAAGATCACGGGGTTGGGGGTAATATATTAGCATGGACAAAGGATTGGCTAACGAACAGAAAACAAGAGAGTCGGAATAAATGATTCATTCTTGGGTTGGCAATCAGTAACCAGTGCGGTGCCGCAGGGATCAGTGCTGGGACCCCAACTATTTACAATCTATATTAACGACATGGAGGAAGGGACTGAGTGTAACGTAGCCAAGTTTGCTGATGATACAAAGATGGGAGGAAAAGCAATGTGTGAAGAGGACACAAAAAATCTGCAAAAGGACATAGATAGGCTAAGTGAGTGGGTAAAAAATTAGCAGATGAAGTATAATGTTGGAAAGTGTGAGGTCATGCACTTTGGCAGAAAAAAAATCAAAGAGCAAGATATTATTTCAATGGGGAAAGATTGCAAAGTGCTGCGGTACAGCGGGACCTGGGGGTACTTGTGCATGAAACACAAAAGGTTAGTATTCAGGTACAGCAAGTGATCAGGAAGACCAATGGAATCTTGGCCTTTATTGCAAAGGGAATGGAGTATAAAAGCAGGGAAGTCTTGCTACAGTTATACAGGCTATTGGTGAGACCACACCTGGAACACCGCATGCAGTTTTGGTTTCCACATTTAAGAAAGGATATACTTGCTCTGGAGGCAGTTCAGAGAAGGTTCACAAGGTTGATTCCAGAGATTAGGGGGTTGACATGAGGATAGATGGAGTAGGTTGGGCCTCTACTCATTGGAATTCAGAAAAATGAGAGGTAATCTTATCAAAACGTCTAAAATTATGAGGGGGCTTGACAAGGTGGGTGCAGAGATAATGGTTCCACTAATAGGGAAGCCTAGAACTAGAGGGCATAATCTTAGAATAAGGGGCCGCCCAATTAAAACAGAGATGAGGAGAAGTTTCTTCTCTCAGAGGGTTGTGGATCTGTGGAATTCGCTGCCTCAGAGAGCTGTGGAAGCTGGGACATCGAATAAATTTAAGACAGAAATAGACAGTTTCTTAAACGATAAGAGAATAAGGGGTTATGGACAGCGGGTATGGAAGTGGACCTGAGTCCATGATCAGATCAGCCACGATCGTATTAAATGGCGGAGCCGTATGGCCTTCTCCTGCTCCTATTTCTTTTGTTCTTATTTTCTTATGTTCTGAGCATAAGTGTGGCTCCAGTGATACCACTCCACCCAGAACAGATACAGCTGCCTAATGGTTATGGCACTGGACTAGCAACACAGAGGTCATGAGTTTAAATCCCACAGTAATCAATAAATCTGGTAATCTATGGGCTAGCACTAGACAAATGCGGTGAAAACTGCTGGATTGCCATCAAAACCCAATTGGTTTACTAATGTCCATCTCAAGAAGGGAACCCACCACCCTACCTGGTCTAGCCTATGTGTCACTTCAAATGGTTGGCTCTTGGTACCTTCAGGACAACTAGGGATGGACACTAAATATTGCTTTACCAGTGCAGTCCACATCCCAAAAACAAATGTTAAAAAGCTCATTGCAACAAAGAAAATCAATGATATTGCCAGTGATCAATCAGATGCAACATTACAAGCTGCATTTCACAACACAAGTTCTCCTCACTCAAAATGCTGGGCAGATGATTTTGTTTGCTGAATTTTGCTCACAATGGACAGCTCTGCTTTAAGTAGTAATTGTGAATTTTAAAAATTCAACTATTCCCCGAGTAGAAAAACGTGTACAGTTCCATGTTATCATCTAGTCAACAGATTAGTGCACAAAGTGCAATTAACACAGCATCTGTTGGTTGAGGAAGATCTAAACAGTAAATATTGTATATATTGTAAATATCAGATAATGGAGCGTGAAGGATTGAAACAGTTATAAGCAGGCCTTAATTACAATTGCAATCTACTGGACCATGAATTCACTTCAACAATTCTGTTTGGCTGCTGGGTGAATCATCGCCTGAAACCAGAACGTCTAAACTATCAAAGCTGCCAACTCAGCCACTACCTGCTGTGTATCTGAATAAAGTCAGCAAATCATCAGAATACACAGCGAGCTTCATTTCCCCAGTTCACTTTCGATCAGCAAGACGTTTGTAATCTTTCTGTTTCCAGAGGTCCAGTGGTAGCACTTTTGCATCTGAGAGAGAAGGCCTTGGGTTCAAGTCCCATTCCAGATACTTGTGCACATAATATAGTATGGCTCAGAGACGTGGACCATATACAGTAGACATCTCAAATCGCTGGAGAAATACTACCAACGATGCCTCTGCAAGAACCTGCAAAGCCCCTGGGCAGACAGACGCACCAACATCAGTGTTCTCGATCAGGTCAACATTCCCAGCATCGAAGCACTGACCACACTCGACCAGCTCCATTGGGCGGGCCACATTTTCCGCATGCCCGACACAATACTCCCACAGCAAGCGCTCTACTCGGAACTTCTACACGGCAAGCGAGCTCCAGGTGGGCAGAGGAAATGTTTCAAGGAAATATTCAAAGCCTCCTTGATAAAATGCAACATCCCCACTGACAACTGGGAGTCCCTGGCCAAAAACCGCCCTAAGTGGAGGAAGAGCATCCGGGAGGGCGCTGAACACCTCAAGTCTCGTCGCCGAGAGCATGCAGAAAACAAGTGCAGGTATCGGAAGGAGCATGCGGCAAACCAGACTCCCCACACACCCTTTCCTCCTACCTGCAACAGAGAATGTAATTTCTGAATTGGACTGTTCAGTCACCTAAGAACTCACTTTTGGAGTGGAAGCAAGTCTTCCTCAATTTCGAGGGACTGCCTATGATTACATAATCTAGGCCAACACTTCAGTGTAGTACTGAGGTGCCGTCTTTCAGATGAGACATTAAATGGAGGTTAATCTGCTGTCTCAGGTGGAGGTAAAAGATCTCAATTTCAAAGGGAACCAGGGGTGTTCCCTCGGTGACCTGGAAAATATTTATCCCTCAACCAAAACCTAAAAAGAGATTATCTGGTCATTCTTTTCGTGAGATCTTGCTGTGCATAAATCAGCTGCTATTTTTTTCTAGATTGCAACAATGACTACACTTCAAAAGTACTTAATTTAGGCTGACCATACATCCCCATTTTCTGGGGTAGTCCCCAGATTAGGTACTGTGCAAATAATGTCCACACAAGCATCCCCGACTCAGAAAATTCCTCCCCGTATGGAGTCTCAGTTTTTTTTTAAAACACGAATGTACAGAAACCCTTGGGAGAGGTTCTTGGCCCATTCCTGCCCGGTTTGAGCTCAGGAACGGATTCTAGGAGCTGGTTGAACAAGGCGACAATGGTGGCACTGCCTTCCCACAATTCAGCGCGGCAGAGAAAAGGGCCTATTGATAGCATTGCACTTTGGGTGATTGAGTCACCTGACTCCGTGTTTCAGCCAATAGTGACTGGCTGGAGGGGGAAGCAGCGAGTGCTGTTGGGTGAGTGGAGTTTACTTTACCTCAGATTAGTATGGTACACCGTGTTTTATTTTATAAACTGAAGGCGGCAAGCTCTAAATTCTCGCAATGGGAAGAGGTTTCTGAAACCTGAGACAGAGGGTGTTTCACACCTTGTATGGAAAATCTCATCTGTTTGAAACAGATTTCAAATTGAGAAATTAAAAGTTAGGGTATTCGGGGACGAGTATAGATGGTGCAGTACTATGGCCAGAGCACATGCAAGATTCGAGATTCAGTGTAAAGTGAAAACGGCATTGTCTTTACACATAGTCCACTAGCAGCAGCAACATGCCGGTTTTCTTGAATCCCGTCCTTGCTGTGCTCCCACCCTGTGTATCCCCCGATTCAGACACCCACCTTAATTGGCTTTAAAGTGCTTTGTGCTATGATTTGACTACCCTGCTTCAGTGACAGCTCCAACCTCCAGCGAGGCCTTGGTCTTAGCATTAGTAGAGTAAGCAATCAAAAATAAAGTCTTTGCTATACATATTTTAAATGGAATTTTCTTCGATTAGTCAGACATTAATCAGTAATTCCTTTCATGTAATTGAGAGACATGGAACAGGGAATTAGGTCTCTGCAGCAAGTTAAGCCTCTTACTTTAATACTATTTCTGTTTATAATGCACGATCAGAAACTTCGGGTTGGATTTTCCTTCTCCAGTGTTAAAGAGAAAAACAGGACATTGTGCCTCATTGCCTCAGTCCCATCCCAACAAATGACCACCAGAATTTTATTCCCAAGAGCTTCAGCGAAGATGCTCCTGACATTTCCCATGTCTTTTTCAGAAATGTAAATTTGGAAGAGAAGAGATAGAACTTCCCTTTGTTGCTGGATTAGAAGGATATGGAAGCGGCGAGATCGGAAAAACACAGAAGGAGCTTGTTTCCAACACATTGATACCCACTCCACAGGGTTTGCAGACCTTGGAAATCCCACTTCAATTTGTCCACGAGGCAATGCATTAGAAGCCTCGCTTCCCTCACACCCCCCCCCCCCCAGATGTTATTGGGAGAGTTATTCCAGCTGCAGACTTGCAGCCCACCTCAACGTTAAGCACGTTCGGTAGCTGTTAAAGTGACCACAGCACTGAATGTTCATGCCACCAGGTCACTCCAAGCAGTCGCAAGTGATCTCAGTCACACAAGTCAATCTGCAGTTTACCAAAGCATTAAAAGTGAGGGAGATGCTGCATTCAGTTAGGCCTCATAATTTAATCCTTCTCGAAACACACTATAAAACAACATGAATGAGCAGAGAGCTTTCATTAAGTAGTAGGATCCCTCCAGGAACAGGGAGGCATCGACGGAACTCATTCATGTTGCATTGAAGGCCCTGGATGAGAACCCACTAAATTTTAATCAACAGAAAGGTACATCATTCTATTAATGTGCAGAGAGTGGGATATGGTTTAATGGAATGTTGGGGTAGGGGAGCGTGTGTGTGGAGGGGTGTGAGTACTTGACTTACCTTGACTATAATCATGAGATCATTAAGCCATCGCCAATACTGTGTTGCTGTTTGTGGAGTAGGTGAGGTTACACCAATTACCTCGCCAGAGACTGCACCACCTACTTATAAATGTATCCAATCAGAGGTGCCAATTCTTACCCTTTTCTCTGCCAATAACACTCCATGGATTAATGAGTGCAGATGGCTATGCTGCTACACCTCCTTCTGCTGTTTTGCGAGGTTGACGGGACTGGCTCTGCAAGGGCCGGGCGTGGAGGTCGTCCTCTCGGCTTACGCCGATGACGTGCTCCTCGCGGTAGAGGATCCCGCTGACCTGCGGAGGATGCGTGAGTGCCAGGAGATTTACTCGGCCGCGTCCTCCGCCAGGATCAACTGGGAGAAATGTTCCGGACTCCTGGTGGGTCAGTGGCGGGTGGACTCCCTGCCGGAGGAGCTCAGGCCTTTTGCCTGGAGCACGACCCATCTCCTCTATCTGGGAGTCTACCTTAGCCCCGACGAGGGAGCCTGGCCGGCGAACTGGCAGGAGCTGGAGGCCAAGGTCGCCGCTCGCCTAGGGCGCTGGACAGGACTGCTCCGAGTGCTGTCCTACAGGGGTCGAGCGCTAGTCATAAACCAGCTGGTGGCCGCAATGCTGTGGTACCGGCTGGTCACTTTGACCCCTCCCCCTGCGTTTGTCGCCAAGATACAGAAGAAGCTGGTGGACTTCTTCTGGAACAACAGGAAGCACTGGGTCTCTGCTGCGGTCTTGAGTCTCCCGCTTGAGGAGGGCGGTCAGTCGCTGGTGTGCGTCAGCGCCCAGCTCGCGACTTTCCGTCTTCAGACCCTGCAGAGATACCTTTACGTCGAGCCCCCTCCTAGGTGGTGTGCTCTGGCGAGGTATTTCTTCCGCCAGCAGCGCGACCTCAATTATGACACGCAGCTCCTGTTTGTGAACTTGGGGGGTGCCAGGACCGCCCTCCGGGAGCTGCCTGTCTTTTACAGGGAACTCATCAGGGTCTGGAACAAAGTCTCCACCAAGCGCAGCTCTCCGCCGGCTGGAGTGGCGGCCGTCCTGCAGGAACCGCTGCTCGGGAATCCGTACCTCCACGGCCGAGGTTTTATGTGGCGGTCGGAAGAGAGGGCTGTGGCTGGTGAGGTGACCAGGGTCAGGGACCTGCTCGATGGCGGAGGAGCGGGCTGGATGGCGCCAGACACGCTGGCGCGGCGCCTAAATTCTGCCAACGTCCGCCACGCGGCCGATGCCATCGAGTCGCTAAAAACAGCTCTGGGCCCTGACTCCGTTAGGTGCATCGAGGAGGCTCAGGCACGTGGGGAGATCCCGTCCGAACTGACCCCCGTCCGGACAGAATTCCTCATCGGCGCCAAACCCCGGAACCTCCCTCGGGGGCCGGCGCCTCACAACTTGAGCCGCCTCGGGGAAATCCCCTCCGTGCCTTTCAGTTCCGCGCGGAGGGGTTTCCTGTACGGGCTGCTCCTGCACACCCTCAACTTTGCCATCCTCGCCGGCCGTCCGGACACGCCATGGCGTACCATCTTGCCGTCCGGAGGAGGCGGGGGTCCCCGATGGAGGGCACTCTACGCAGGGGTCCTCCCACTATTCATCGGGGACTTGGCCTGGAGGGTGGTGCACGGAGCAGTGCCGTGCAACAAATTTTTAAGCCGGTTCACGGACTCCCAGGCCGTCTGCAATTTCTGCGGTCTGGAGGAGTCCGTGTTCCATGTTTTTATTGAGTGCACGAGGTTGCAGCCCCTGTTCCATTATTTGAAGGGGCTGCTCCTGAAATTCTGGCTGCACTTCAGTCCCACTCTCCTGATCTTTGGGCACCCTGTGCGGAGGGGAGCGGGTAGGTCCGAAGGCCTCCTCGTAGGACTGCTCCTGGGCACGGCCAAGGGTGCCATCAGCCGGTCCAGGCAGCGGGCGGTCGAGGGGTCGTTCAACCTGACTGCCTGCCTCTCTTCCGCTCTTACATCCGGTCCAGGGTGTCCTTGGAGATGGAGCACACGGTGTCCACCGGTACGCTCGCGGCCTTCCGCGAGAGGTGGGCACCGGAAGGACTGGAGTGCATCATCACGCCCGGCAACCAAATTTTAATTTGATTTTACGTTTTAAAGTTTAATTTGTTTTCATTGCCGGTGCTTTTAGTGTCCCCCTTCCCTTTTATAGGGGGGCACTGGGGAAAATTGTGAATTTAGTGCCCAAAAAAAACCAAAAAAAAACAAAAAAACAGGAAAAAAAAACAACAAAAAAAGGGGAAAAAAAAAAAAGGGCCTTGTAAATGTCTGGAGTGTCACCCAGGTCGGGTGGCACAGTTTAATGTTTTATGTTTTGCAGGTGAACTCCAAAAAGAGTTTCTGCTGTTTTGCTGTCTCTCTTCCTCCAATTCAGCTGCCTCTGGCCCTTTCCTTTTAAAATGCTGCAGCTAAACTACTCCCCTCCTGGTGGCAGTAAACCAGTCGAGAGAGGGAATGCTATCAGAAACATACCCCGAAGATCTACTAGAGGCCCTCCTCCAGGACAGCATTGTGCATTCACATTGGCCCACTGCTGAACTGTCACACAGAGGGAAACCTCTGTCTAGGCAGACAAAGAATGGGAGTTTCAGCCAACGATGCAGCCCGTAGTTCTTGTTCTAGTGAGAGTAGAGGTGGACTTCAATATCTGAACAATAACAACTTGCATTTGTAGAGCGCCTTTAACATAGTAAAATGTTCCAAGGTTCTTCACAGGAGTGTTATCAAACAAAATTTGACACCAAGCCACCTAAGCAGATATTGGGGCAGAGGATCAAAAGCTTAGTCAGAGGTAGGTTTTAAGGAGCATCTTAAAGGAGGAGAGGTTTAGGGAGGGAGTTCCAGAGCTTAGGGCCCAGGCAGCTGAAGGCACGGCCACCAATGGTACAGCGAAGAAAATCAGGGATGTGCAAGAGCCCAGAATTGAAGGACTGCAGAAGTCTTGGAGCGTTTTAGGGCAGGAGGAGATTAAAGATAGGGAGGGGTAAGACCATGGAGGGATTTGAAAACCAGGATGAGAATTTTAAAATTGAGACATTGCCGGACTAGGAGTCAATGTAGGTCAGAGAGCACGGGGGTGATGGGTGAATGGGACTTAGTGCGAGTTAGGACACGGGCAGCAGAGTTTTGAATGAACTCAAATTCACGGAGGGTGCAAGTTGGGAGGCTGGTCAAGAGAGCATTGGAATACACAAGAAAGGTATGGATGACAGTTTCAGCAGCAGACAAGCTGAGCCGAGGCAGAGACGGGGGGAGGATGTTCTGGACAAACAAATTCAGTCTGTGACACTTTTATAGGGCCCTTCACTTTATGGAATAAATAAATAGTCATTTCTCTGCGTAATCTGCTTATAGCAAATCCATTTCTTAGTGACTACTTGATGTATTTAAAGTCCCCTGAGGAAGGCTCAAGTAGAACAATTTGGAGTTTTAGAGCTCCAACTATGGCACTTTCATAACTAATCACTGAATCACAGAGACCTACAAGTCTGTGCCTGGACTGAACAGCCCCGGAAAGACATTCAACAATTCATTCAAAAGGTAGTAGAGCATGCTCCTCTGTAGTGCGCTGTTATAAATGAAGCTCAGACTCTCCTTCCACTGAAGGCAACGCCTTTCTCTGCAGCTGCATTAACTGCAGTCTCTCTAACTGGTGGATAAAAATAAGTTATCACTTATTTACGCATCGGGCACTGTGTTAGTTATCCTACGCATGCTTACAATGATAGGTTGCATGTATGCTAGTACTCAAACTACTCACCATCACATCTACCTGAAAAGTAGAGCTGCATTTGTTTCTGTTACAGCCAGTAATGGTTTTCAGCGATACCACTTTATTCTTGCCTTGTTTATTGCGGGCTTTTCCCACCCTTTTGAATTTATTAAACTACTTCCTGCAGTTCACGATATCCACTGGTTTTGAGGATTTAGCAAATTCAGAGTATTTTTAGTCCAGTTATTTGAATCCCACTTGATGCAGACAAATGACTTTTTGAAGCCATAAAATTCTCTTTCCTTTTTATCGATATCTTTCACCGAAGTTTGAAGGATCATTGTTATAAGTTTAGGGCCTTGCCATTGATACTTTCGCTGGTTCCAGTCACTGGTATAAGTGGGTCCAATGCATCTAATGTTCCGGAGTAGACCCATACTGGCCAATATCTACTTATACAATAGTGTAATGCGTGTTGTAACAGTAGCACCCCTTTGTGATCTGAACCACATATTCAAGTCTTCCACATGTACACCCATGTACCTCTCCATGTATCTTTAAAAGGGAAACAGACAAAATACCAAGTAAGACAAGGCTTGATGCAAGTTATTAAGTTGCTTTAATTTTGCAGCAAGTGAATATGCATTGCAGAAGTTATGTTTGGATTCCATTCAATCAATACAACTTTGCATAATAAAAATATAATGAATACTCTATATTTTTCCACATTAGTGGCTCGTCTTGCTTCACTTAAACAAAATCACCACTGACTATCCTTCTGAACCCAGCCAAAACCTGCCCGAGAACCTTTCTGTCTAAAGCCTGAATGACTTCACAGCCTTTGCTCAACCTAACTCTCAGTAAGTGTTTCTGACTCTCTTTTCATCTCCGTGTTCACAGCCACAAAGGAAAGTCTGTTAGATAAAATCCTGCATACTGGCCAGACAAAAGACTTACCAACACATTGGGTGTGAGGTATTTATTGATTACCAAGGCAAGCTAATGAATTGCAAATTGTTTACAGTCTTTGGGGAAAAATAATTTCAACCTTTGGTCCATTAGCATATGAATCATTTTATGTATAGGTTTGTTTATTTTGAACTTTCATAAATTCACTTTGCTTTAAAAATCTAACATTTAAACAAAACTTATTTTCCAAATATTTTCTGTGGAAAAGTGACCAATAAAATTCCTGAAAGAATTTTTGCTTCTTTAGTTTCTTTGCACATTTTGCACACGGTTGATTGCAAATTATTGAGTTCACTTACTGATTTGGATACTAAGGCCATGATTTCGGTCAAAATTGAGGATTGTTCCAACCCCACTGCTGTCTCCATGCCAGCTTCCCCACAACTTACCCCTGATTGGGCTTGTTAAGCCCGCCCTGTAAGGTTCCCAGTCAATTAACAGGAAGCGAGTCAGATGATGTCATTTGATGATGCATCATCAGCTGGTTTCCTTAAAGGGACCATGGCCAACTTCATTTTGACAGTTGTGCTGTTAGTGTTCTGCAGCATTGAAGTGTTGTAAACACTGACAATGCTGCAGAACACTGACAGCACAAAGATGCACGGCTGCACCCAGGCTCTCCTATGCTTATGGAGGGAGTCACAGCACGCAGGGAGATTCTCTTCCCTTTCAATGGGCGGAAGAGACTTCCTCAGGAGACCAACGCAGCCTGGTTGCACATTGCACATGACACAAGCAGGGACGCAGTCAGGAGGACCTGGCTGCAATGGCGCAAACCTTTCAATGAACTCACAAAATCTGAAACGTTACTGCAAAGCCACACTCAATCTCATCCTGCTGTGCCCCATCACTCTGCCTTCCCTACCCTCCTCCTGCACATCCTTACTCACACCAACTTACCTTGCACCTCCACCCATCCCTCTCTCTACCTACATTATCACTTCCCCATCTCACTGGCCACCCCTCATATCACCCTCTTCCTTGTCCAATCATACCAACTAACAACACACAAGGATAGGCACTTGGGTCTTTTGGCCAATGTTCATGTACATTTTCTGTTAATGTGTTGCCAAACATTGAAATTTTTATTCTCAACACTTTGCCTTCTTGGACAGATTTGTGTGTACCTTTGGAAGTGGCTTAGTGAGTTGTAGTGAATGGTGAGACATAACGGTAACCCTGCAATGGTGATGAGTGTGAAACGACTGGCTTTAGGGATGCTTTATGGTCCTGCTGTGGGGTGGTGCTAACCTTTTCAGAAGCATGGAGAGTCACTGAAAATCCAAGATGCTTACCTGACATAACCTCCGAGCATCGGGAATCTCGTGAAAAAGCTGGAAAGATGATAAGTAGATGGTAAAATGTTGTTTAAGTACCTTTCAACAAGCTCTTAACTATTTCAATTGGCTCAGCCGTTGCTTAGTGTTGGGTCTGTAAAGCGCAGACAGACCCGGCACTTGGGAAACTGACGTGGGGGTGGGTTTCCAGCGGGATCCTGAGCCGCTATCAATCTTTTATATTTTGACAATGGACCTTCCTCCGAACCCTCCCTCTGAGCGCCAGCAAACTCCGGGCCTAAGTTATTGATGTTATCATTAAGCAGACAGACATCGCTTATGTCTCACATCATCAAACCCTGGATTTGTCTCATGGTGATTTGTTCTTAAGTTATCAAATGCTAATAAAGAAAGAATTTGCATTGATCATCACTTCAAGATGTCCCAAAGCGCTTTATAGCCAATGAAGAAACTTTGAAGTGAAGCCACTGTTGTAATATAGGAAACACGGCAACCAAGTGTGTGCACAACAAGCTCCCACAAACAGCACTGTGATAATGACCAGCTAGTCTGTTTTAGTGATTTTGTTTGAGGGATAAATATTGGCCAAGACACAAGGGAGGAGAACACCAGGAACCTTGTATTAAAATCAGGTTTAGTAAGTTAAACTGTGGTTTCCAAGATAGCAAACATGATATCCCCAGAATTTATTATGCATTTTAACATGAGTAATGAAGGAGGACAATCAAACAGTTCCATTGTTGAACAGTCGTATGTATAATATTAGAGTAAACTTATTCATCAGGTTTTTTTTTAATTGGCAGCACTGGGTGCCAGCAGTGGTTTGGCCCACTGCTCTTGACCTTAGATCTGAGTGTGAATTCACTCACCAGGATGAAAGTCTCCAACAGTCGCTGAGGATTCTAAATGATACAAGCTTGAATAGCTTCTGCCATGTTCTGCACGGATACAATTTCACCCACAGCCCATGAGAAGCCAACAAGCTGCACATAGTCAGCACAAATTGGGCAGTTGCTAATCCCGAAAGGGAAATGTGGAAAACTCAAATGTCAGGTTGGTACAGAAGGGTTGAGTTAAGGATCACATTTGGGAGAGTGCAGAGGGAACTTTAAATGCTCTATCTTTTACCTGACCTGGGAATGATTGATGCAGGGTTGGCATTAGAAACAAAAAGGTAGAAAAAATTTTCAATTTCAAGGATGGACACCCTACAACTTGTTAATAGTAAGAATTCCATCTCAATCAAGTTCACCATCACCAAAAATAAAAAATATTCCTCCATAGAAAAATTATAATCATACAACTTGCATTTATATAGCACCTTTAATATAGTAAAATGTCCCAAGGCACTTCACAAGAGCGTTATCAAACAGCATTTGACACCGAGCCACATAAGGTATTAGAGCAGATGACCAAAAGCTTGTTCAAAGAGGTAGATTTTAAGAAGTGTCTTAAAGGAAGAAAGAGAGGTAACAAGGCGGGGATGTTTGGGGAGGGAGTTGTTTAGGGCCTTAGCACCTGAAGACACAGCCACCAATGGTGGAATAATTAAAACCATGAATGCTCAAGATGCCAGCATTTTAAAATCGAGAAGTTGCTGGACCAAGCGTCAATGCAGGACAGCGAGCACAGGGTGATGGGTGAATGGGACATAATAGAAACATAGAAAATAGGTGCAGGAGTAGGCCATTCGGCCCTTCTAGCCTGCACCGCCATTCAATGAGTTCATGGCTGAACATGCGAGTTAAGACATGGGCAGCATAGTTTTGGATGACGTCAAGTTTATGGAGGGTAGAACGTGGGAGGCCAGCCAGGAGAGCATTGGACTAGGCCAGCAACAGATGAGCAGAGGCAGTGGTAGAGTCGGGTGATGTTAGAGATAGAACTAGGTGTTCTTAGTGATAGCACGGATATATGGTCGGTAGCTCATCGCGGGGTCAAATATGACTCCAAGGTTGCGAACAGTTGCCAAGGAAAGAAATGGAATCGATGGGCGGAGAACGGAGTTTGTGGCGGGGAATGAAAACAATGGCTTCGGCCTTCCCAATATTTAATTGGAGGAAATTGCTGCCCATCCAGAATTGAATGTCGGACATGCAGTCTGACAAACTTAGAGTCAGTGGTTGGGGTCGAAAGAGGTGGTGGTAAGGTAGAGCATACATGCGGAAACTGATGTGTTTTCAGAGGATGTCGCTGACAGGCAACAAGTAGATGAGAATTAGGAGGGGGCCAAGGATAGATCATTGGTGGGACACCAGAGGTAACACTGCGGAAGTAGATGTCAAATAGATTTATACTGCACGTTGCCTCGAGAAGTGAAGCAGTATTGAGATGAATAAAAGGTGCTCAGACTAAGCCCCACACAAAAAAAGAATGGAATTTATTTCACAAAATAAAATGATTCTCAAAAGTCACAAGCAGAGGGGAAATAAAATCAATTGCCCACACTAAGCTTACAATTTATAAAGTATTCACAAAGGAGAAAGATAATGCCATACACATTTACGATCTCACCTCAGGAGCAGATATTGGCCCATGGATTTGGTCATGGTTTCTCCACGTGTTCATTCAATTAAATACCTCAAGAGGTGGGCAATTAGCAACCCCACAAGTGCTTCTGTTAACAGATCCCCTGTGAATCTAAAATTGCTTTTGCAACCCAGAGGCACTTAGGCACTGTGTAGAGCTGTTAATTGGTGCAAAAGCCGTCATGTTAATTTTTACCAACAGAAATTAACGGTGGATAATGCTAACCGTTAAGTATTTTGTAAACAGCAAAGAAGAAATTGAGACAATAGTTTGAAAGGAATTTCAAATGAATCTTGCCTCAGCAATAGATGTCAGATAGATTTATACTGCACGTTGCAAGTTTGAACTTGCTTCCTTTCATTATTGGTTTTATCAAAAATAATTAATTAAATTGTACCCTGCAGAAAGCATTGGTAACTATTATTTGTTTTGCCTACAGCAACATACTGTGACTGTTAACTAAGTTTATTCATAGCCCTTCCGCCTACAGTGTCAATTAATTTTCTGGTCACTGGTTGCCTGATTCAAGGATTGCAGTGCGCTTTGCTCCTTCATTAAACTTTTAGGTGTTACAGGACACAGTATGACAGTAAATGCCGCCTTAATACATATCTCACACCATTTCCAGCTTTGGAGCGGGTTATTTTCAACACTGCGGGTCTTCAGGATTCTGTGCCTTCCCATGCATGTTAAACAAGTTTGGCTGGTGCCTTCTCATACGAAGGAGGGATAGGTGGGATCTACAGGTTATGTTCCTCGAATGGAAAACTTGTATTTTAAAAGTGTAAAAGCAATACAAGGAGTGAGGGCTGGATTTGGGAAAAGGAAATCATATACTTTTTTTTAGCTGACTTGAAAGTGTTTGTTGCTGAGAATTAATCAAATAATGAGAGCAAGATACATGCACCAATACTAACATCCCTCTTCTTAAGAAGATGTACACATATACACATTCACACGCACACAGCTCAGTGAAACTAGAAATTCCATTTTAAAATTAACCGTTGAAAGCAGAACTCTCATTCAAAGCAATTTACTTAAAGCCAAAGCAAAAAAGAAAGGAATTTTATATCATTACAACAGCAACCATTTATACAGCGCCTGTTAAGACAGTTCACAGAGGTGTAAGGGGGCAAAAAATGAGATACCAAGCCAAAGAAGGAGAAATTAGGAGTGGTTGCCCAAAACTTGGTAAAGGGGTGGGTTTTACGGAGAGACTTATAAAAAAAGAGTAGAGGGAGGTAGAGGAGCTTAGGGAGGGAATTCCAAAGCTTTGGAGCTGAAGCATCTGAAGACACAGCCACCATCGTGGTTAATGTGAGAGCGAATGCACAAGAAGCTGGAGCCAGAGGAATGGCGAGTTTAGGGAGGTTGTTGGGCTGGAGGAGATGGCAGAGATAAGGAAGGGTGAAGCGATGAAGAGATTTACTACTGCGTAATTGAGAGATGGACATTTTAATGGCTCCAAAAAAGAGTTGGAAGAGAAGAGAGGAAAGGATAGTACAGTGGAGGTGACTCAATATTGTTTATTTAGGGTACTTTTACCATGAGTCAGCAATGCCAACAGCTCCCTTTATCGACAATGGCAAAAGAGCCAACCTCTGGAGAGAAAATGGCACCGAGACTCTCCAACATTTCCACACGTCTGTGATCAGCTGTTGGAGCAAATCCTTCTGTACTTGTTGAATGTGGGGAGCCATTTTTGTCAATCTGGGTCTTGCATCGTAACACTAACAGACCAGTGCTGTGCCAGGTATGTGTCATGAGGCATGAATCAGTCTCTAACAGGCCCATGGGGAGAGGGATGGTCTGTGGATTCATGCTATTTTATGAACAGTTTTTGTAAATTGTTGATCGCAATTTTTATCGATTTTTTTTGTGATACAGGTTTTCTCAGGTCATGGTACAATACAGAATAAATGCTGAATTTCAAAATTACAAAAGGCATGGTAATAGAAACTATAAAATACATGTGGTGTAGTGCACAATACATGCTGTATTGCAGATTACTTGCAGTTACAAACAGCAAGAGTTTTACACAGTTCAGGACATTAGGAGAGGTTCTACTCATCAATCCGGCCTGGGTCATTCTTTGATAGGGCCTTAGAAACAGAAATCTCGCAGCAGGTTTCCCTATTTGCAGGTAGCTCACCTCCAATTGTGCTTCACTATATTTTCGGCAGCAGTTGAGAGCTAAATTCAATGCACACACTGCTCTGGTAGGCAACTGGTTCTGAACAGATAAGAAGGTCGATTTTATGAACGCCAGCTACTGCACACATCAGGAGGTCGCGGGAGTGCTGCCTACGATTTTCTGTCCACTAATTCTCTCCGCCATTAAAGAAAGAACTTGCATTTATATAGCACCTTACATGACCTCTTTAAGGTATGCACCTGTGAATATGCTCACAGGTTTGTAGAGCTGTTGAGAACCATCTCCTCAATCTGGGAGTCTACCTTAGCCCTGACGAGGAAGCCTGGCCGGCGAACTGGCAAGAGCTGGAGGCCAAGGTCGCCGCTTGCCTAGGGCGCTGGACAGGACTGCTCTGAGTGCTGTCCTACAGGGGTCGAGCGCTAGTCATAAACCAGCTGGTGGCCGCTATGCTGTGGTACCGGCTGGTCACTTTGACCCCTCCCTCTGCGTTTGTCGCCAAGATACAGAAGAAGCTGGTGGACTTCTTCTGGAACAACAGAAAGCACTGGGTCTCTGCCGCGGTCTTGAGTCTCCCGCTTAGGGAGGGCGGTCAGTCATTGGTGTGCGTCAGTGCCCAACTCGCGACTTTACATCTTCAGACCCTGCAGAGATACCTTTACATCGAACCCCCTCCTAGGTGGCGTGCGCTGGCGACGTATTTCTTCCGCCAGCAGCACGGCCTCAACTACGACACGCAGCTCCTGTTTGTGAACTTGAGGGGCGTCAGGACCGCCGTCCAGGAGCTGCCTGTCTTTTACAAGGAACTCACCAGGGTCTGGAACAAAGTCTCCACCAAGCGCAGCTCTCCACCGGCTGGAGTGGCGGCTGTCCTGCAGGAGCCGCTGCTCAGGAATCCGTACCTCCACGACCGAGGTTTTAGGTGGCAGTCAGACGAGAGGGCTGTGGCTGGTGAGGTGACCAGGGTCAGGGACCTGCTCAATGGCGGAGGAGCGGGCTGGATGGCGCCAGACACGCTGGCGCGGTGCCTAAATTCGGCCGACGTCCGCCACGCGGCCGATGCCATCGAGTCGCTAAAAACAGCACTGGGCCCTGACTCCGTTAGGTGTGTCGAGGAGGCTCAAGCACGTGGGGAGATCCCGTCCGAACTGACCCCCGTCCGGACGGAATTTCTCATCGGCGCCAAACCCCGGAACCTCCCTCGGGAGCCGGCGCCTCACAACTTGAGCCGCCTCGGGGAAATCCCCTTCTTGCCTTTCAGTTCTGCGCGGAGGGGTTTCCTGTAGGGGCTGCTCCTGCACACTCTCAACTTTGCCATCCTCGTCTGCTGTCCGGACACGCCATGGCGTACCATCTTGCCATTCGGAGGAGGCGGGAGTCCCCGATGGAGTGCACTCTACGCGGGAGTCCTCCCACGATTTATCGGGGACTTGGCCTGGAGGGTGGTGCACGGAGCAGTGCCGTGCAACAAATTTTTAAGCCAGTTCACGGACTCCCAGGCCACCTGCAATTTCTGCGGTCTGGAAGAGTCCGTGTTCCATGTTTTTATGGAGTGTGCGAGGTTGCAGCCCCTATTTCATTATTTAAGGGGGCGGCTGCTCAATTTCTGGCTGCACTTCAGTCCCACACTCCTGATCTTTGGGCACCCTGTGCGGAGGGGAGCGGGTAGGTCCGAAGGCCTCCTCTTGGGACTGCTCCTGGGCACGGCCAAGGGTGCCATCAGCCGGTCCAGGCAGCGGGCAGTCGAGGGGGTCATTCAGCCTGACTGCCTGCCTCTCTTGCGTGCCTACATCCGGGTCAGGGTGTCCTTGGAGATGGAGCACGCAGTGTCCACTGGTACGCTCGCGGCCTTCCGCGAGAGGTGGGCGCCGGAGGGACTGGAGTGCATCATCACCCCCGGCAACCAAATTTTAGTTTGGTTTTATGTTTTAAAGTTTAATTTGTTTTAATTGCCGGTGTTTTTAGTGTCCCCCTCCCCTTTTATAGGGGGCATTTGGAAAATACACGATTTTAATGCCCAAAAAAAACAAAAAAAAACCCCAAAAAACCAAAAAGTGCATTGGAAAATGTTTGGAGTGGCCCCCCAGATTGGTTTCAATGTTTTATTTGTCTCCTCTAAAAGAGTTGTAGAGCTATTGATCCGGGCCAGGGTGTCCCTAGAGATGGAGCACGCGGTGTCCACTGGTAAGCTCGCGGCCTTCCGCGAGAGGTGGGCGCCAGAGGGACTGGAGTGCATCATCACCCCTGGCAACCAAATTTTAATTTGATTTTACATGTTTTAAAGTTTAATTTGTTTTAATTGCTGGGTTTTAATTGCTAGTGTCCCCCTCCCCTTTTATAGGGCGGCACTTGTAAATTATATAATTTTAATGCCCCAAAAAAAATTTTAAAAAGCAAAAAATATAAAAAAAGAGGGCAGTTAAAAGTGTCTGGAGTGTCCCCCAGATCTGGAGGTAACTTGATCTAATGTTTATTTTGTCCCCCCCCCCCCCCCCCAAAAGAGTTGTAGAGCTGTTGCCTCAATGTGGGAGTCCTCCCTCTATTTATCGGGGACTTGGCCTGGAGGGTGGTGCACGGAGCAGTCCCGTGCAATAAGTTTTTAAGCGGTTCACGGGCTCCCAGGCTGCCTGCAATTTTTGCAGTCTGGAAGAGTCCGTGTTCCATGTTTTTATAGAATGTGCGAGGTTGCAGCTCCTGTTCCATTATTTAAAGGGGCTGCTCCTTAATTTCTGGCTGCACTTCAGTCCCACGCTCCTGATCTTTGGGCACCCTGTGCGGAGGGGAGCGGGTAGGTCCGAGGGCCTCCTCGTAGGACTGTTCCTGGGCACAGCCAAGGGTGCCATCAGCCGGTCCAGGCAGAGGGCTGTCGAGGGGGTCATTCAGCCCGACTGCTGTCTCTCTACCGCAGTTACATCCGAGCCAGGGTGTCCCTGGAGATGGAGTACCCGGTGTTCACCGGTACGCTCGCGGCCTTCTGCGAAAGGTGGGCACCGGAGGGACTGGAGTGCATCATCACCCCCGGCAATCACATTTTAATTTGATTTTATATGTTTTAAAGTTTCATTTGTTTTATTGCCGGTTTTAGTGCCCCCCGAGTGGGGGCAGTTGTATTATTTGCCTCGGTGCCCAAAAAAAACACAAAAACCCCCACAAAAAGCACAAAAAAAAAGGAAAAAAACAAAAAAAAGAGCATTTGATAAATGTTTGGAGTGTCCTCCTCCTTTAATCAGGGGGGCACTTGATTTAATTTGTTATTTGTATGCAACAAAAGAGTTGTAGAGCTGTTACCTCAATGTGGGAATCGTCCCTCTATTTATTGGGGACTTGGCCTGGAGGGTGGTGCACAGAGCAGTCCTGTGCAATCGGTTTTTAAGTAGGTTCACGGACTCCCAGGCTGCCGGTAATTTCTGCGGTTTGGAAGTGTCCGTGTTTCCTGTTTATGCTGAATGTACAAGGCTGCAGCCCAATTCCATTATTTGAAGGGGCTGCTCCTCAAATTCTGGCTGCACTTCAGTCCCACGCTCCTGATCTTTGGTCACCCTGTGCGGAGGGGAGCGGGCAGATAGGAGGGCCTCCTCATAGGATTGCTCCTGGGCTAAGGTGTTCATTAACCAGTCCAGGCAGCGGGCAGTCGAGGGAGTCATTCAGCCCGACTGCCTGCCTCTCTTCTGTGGTTATGTTTGCACCAAGGTGTCCCTGGAGATGGAGCACGTGGTGTCCACCGGTACGGTTGCACCCCGGGAACCAAATTTTAATGATTGTTTTTTGTTCCAAGGTTTAATTTATTATTTTGTCAGTTCTAGTACCCCTCTAGTGGGAGCACTTGATTTATTGTTTTACACAAAATAGTTGTAGAGCTGTTGCATTGTGAGTGGTTTAGCCAGCCATGTGATGTTCGCAAGACTCAATAAAACCCCAGTCAGTTGGGTTTAGGTCATCCACGATGAGGCAGGTGGTGGATGAACTGGTAATGTGTAGTGTGATTGTTAAACCTTTGTTAATAAACCAACTAGTTCTTAGCAACGTGTTGCTATGAATTCTTAAGCAAAGAACGCATGAAGCAAATGCATTACGAACCTCTAAACATCCTAAAGCACTTGAAGTACTTTTAAAGTGCAGTCACTGTTCTAATGTAGTTTACGGTTGGCCTGTGCTGTCTGCCACAAGTGAATTCATCTTTAACTTGTTGATTCCAAGGTATTTGTATTTCAACTTTGGCTTCATTTTGTGCTCAACTGGGTCAGGGACATTCAATGCCGCGAAACGGAATACTTTTCCCCTTCTGAGCATCAGGTGCCACTGGCAAGTCCTTCCAGGTACAGGCAGCACGGTTTTCCCACTAGGGCAGTCAATCTTCCTGGATTGGCCTGAATTCTCCTGAATGCAGGAGAAAAATCATGGGCGCATTATCATGTGGCTTTTTTTTCATTTTCTTTCAACACTTTTGTTTATTAGTCATAAAAATATTGGAGATGGCGTGGGGGGGGGGGAGGGTGGGGAGGCTGTTTGACTGACATCAAGAATAATAAAATCGGGTGAAGAAGTCAGTTCGTTTTCCAGTGCCATGGGAAGGCGGAGATGGACATGTTGAGCGACCAATGGTACGAGCCTAGTGGCGGGATGGTTGGAGGGAGGAGGTCATGTGGTAAATTCGCCCAGAACACACCCAACAAGAGTCACACTCCCACCAATCAGTAGAGAGTTGATTTACGTTTTCATGCATTTGTCACGCAGAGTCTTTGAAGTTCTGTAAAGTCAGAGGGACATGTGAGATGTATCAATCTTTCCTAAAGTCAAGGAAAATTACTGCAAAACCAATGATCACAAGGTCATGGTGTTCCTTGACTTCAGGGTCTCTGTGTAACAAACACAACTTGTCAGAAACTTTCCGTCCTATTAACTCGGCTCGTTAGACACTTCAACATCATAAGCTGGGGCACTGACTGGGAGCAGCAGCACTCAGATTCAGACTGTGACTTCGAAGGGCTGCCCTTCACTTTGTTTTAAAAGTTAGCAGAAGTTAAAAGATTACGGAACAATTTGCGGGGCTATGGGGAATGAGCTGGGGGAATGGGACCATTTGGATAGCTCTTCTAAAGAGCTGGTGCAGGCATGATGGGCCAAATGGCCTGATCCTGTGCTGTAAGCATTCACGAGCCCAATATATAGGTGTTGGCTTTTCCAGTGCATCCTATGGGATGGAGGATGAGTCAAGTTCAGAATAGTGTATGAGACACTGAGCTCGTCTTGGTCATATTACGAGGTGCTGCAGGAGGCAGACATATCACATTCCTGCCACTGATGGCACATTGCCAATATCAGTGTCTTTTGATAGTGAAAGTCTGGAGTAATGCAATGCTATCTCCAAGGACACAGCAAGTTATTTTATTGAGCTGTCTTAAAAGCCAGACAATGTTTTGTTGATTGGCTTTGTGTGAGGGAGCGCTGGATGCATCTGAGCTGAGCTGCAGTTGCATGCACAGATTGAAGATTGGTTTGAGGTCCATGCTGCAAACACAACAGGGAAGAATGGTCCTGTGTCCAGACTAGCTCTCAGCGGGCAACCGCACCAAACAAAAATCCTGCCTTGCATGTCAGTATTATTGCCGTTGATTTTATCTCATAAGGGGCAATGGACGAGTGTGGGGATAAGTAAAGATCATGTGATGGAGGAGCGGGTATTCTTCAGAGGGAGTGAATGAGTCTGTAGCTTCAAATTAGGATTACCTTCCACCAGCTATTGCAACCCTAATCCTAAAGAACTTATTGTTACCTGTAGATTAAAAAGTAAAAAAAGATTTAAATCATAATAAAAGATCTATTACGTTTAACAGAGCATTTTCCTTTCCAGTGTTTTGATTTTATACTGATTAAGATGAAAGATAATGTTAAGCAAAAATAACATTTTCAGACTCTCTGCAGTCTGTTTGACAACCAAGTGCTTGATCAGGTACACTACAGGTTAAGTCAGGTACAGCACAGTCTGATCAGTTACAGCACGGACCGGTCGGGTGCAGCACGGGACTGATCGGGTGCAGCACGGATTTATCAGATACACCATGGACTGATCATACAGCACAGATTCATCAGGTACAACACAGTCTGGATCAGGTCCAGCACAGGCTCGATCAAGTCTAGCAGCAGGTGCAGAATAGACCTAAATCTACAATGCTCAATCAAACACTCACAAGCACAGATAAGCACAGGTTACATGGAAAGTTTATTGTAAAAAGAATAAACATCTGAAATTATTTGGAGTTTTGTTTGACCAAGTGCCTTATCTCACATCATAAGGCTCCTATATCCCCAAAATAGAACTTAACCCTCAACCTCAAAATACCCAACCATTGCACCATTTCCCACACCAGCCATTCTTGTACCCTGGCTGAGAATCCCACTTCATTGCCAATTAGTATTGAATGCCATGTAGTTTTCTGCTGTGCAGCCGGGTTGAAGTTGCCCTGACCCATTTCATGAAATGCCTTACAGCTAGCAGAGTGAGAAAGGAAACTTTCATTCCCTCAATCTGGAGTTGAAAATTAAGCCTGATTCCAGAGGTAGATGTTCAGTTGTGGCCCATCCATGCTCGGCTGTCTAAGTCCAGTGTGATCACTTGCAACTTTGACAAGAAAACACTCGGAAAAAAAAATGAAATGATCGTAAAAAGTTATGTGAACTTAAAATGGAACCATATCCAACCTACTGTTCCTCAGTCAGTATTATCAGCAGCTATCTCCTGCTAAATTACTGTTTCTTTTTATTGTTTATTAATAATGTTACACCTTCTTTCCATTTTATTTTATCCCTTTCTTTCTTCAACATGTTGACTGGGATACATTTCCATCAGCCCCAGGGATCATTCAGGCCTTCCCATAACTGGTCATTCTTCATACTGAACCCTAGACACAATCGCAGCTAACAGGCCAGTGCAATACTGAGGAAGTGCTGCACTGTTCGAGGTGTGAGGTCGGATGAGAAATTAATCTGAGGCCCCAAATGTCCTTTCAGGTGGACGCAAGAGATCCCACCACACAAATCGAAGATGACCAAGGGAGTTATTTCAGTGTCCTACCCAACATTTATCCCTCAACCAACAACAAAAAACCCAAATGATATGGTCATTTATTTAAATGTTTTTGTGGGAAAATTGGCTGCTGTGTTTTCGATAGTGACGACACTTCATTGGCTGCAATGCACTTTGGGAAGTCCTGAGGTCATGAAAGGTGCTATATAAATGCAAGTTCTTTCTTTACTTTTCTTTAGACAGCGAGTGCCATTAGTCTGCATCACTGCCGAGCCTGATCCTGTTCTCGCCCAATGCGCCCTTACACATATACTTCCAGCAGGGATCGCTGCACACCAATCAGGAGTAGGAATCTGGACAATTTCCCCTTCATAATCCAAGGGCAGCTGAGGCCAAGTGTAGCACCAACTATATCACCCTGGGGGAGAGCAGCCAACTCATCATGGAGCAAGTCCTTTCTGGCCTGCATAGATCATCTACTCCCTACTGAACCATCGGAACATTCAGAGACTGCGGGGTAGTTTTTCCATTTTGGGAATAATCAGCGATTCCGGCACAAATTGCTTCCTTTTTGAAGAATGTTGGCCTAGGAATCCCGGCCTGCGTCCGTACGGAGTGTGTACGGACCCGGGAAGGCATCGCAAAAGCCGGATTTCAGCGCACAATGCGCATGCGCTGAAAACCGGCTTTTCCGTGTCCCCACAGCCAGGACAGTCGCATAGGAAAGATTGGGATATTTACCCATATCTTGCCCAGCGAATGTCCTGAAAACTCTTGGACCTGATAAAAGCAGGCACATAGCCTACTTTTACAGGTGAAAGAGTTTTAAAACATATAAAAACATAATAAAATAAAATTAAAAAAAAACACTTTTTATTGTTAAAAACCCCGCCCACTAAGGTAAGTTTATTTTAAACCATAAAAATAAAAACTTATAAAAATAATACATTTCAGATTTTTTTTTAAGACATTAATAACTTTAGAATCATAGAAACATAGAAAATAGTGCAGGAGTAGGCCATTCGGCCCTTCGAGCCTGCACCACCATTCAATAAGATCATGGTTGATCATTCCCTCAGTACCTCTTTCCTGCTTTCTCTCCATACCCCTTGATCCCTTTAGCTGTAAGTGCCATATCTAACTCCCTCTTGAATATATCCAATGAACTGACATCAACATCTCTCTCCAGTAGGGAATTCCACAGGTTAACAACTCTCTGAGTGAAGAAGTTTCTCCTCATCTCAGTCCTAAATGGCTTACCCCTTATCCTTTGACTGTGTCCCCTGGTTCTGGACTTCCCCAACATCGGGAACATTCTTCCCGCATCTAACCTGTCCAGTCCCGTCAGTATTTTATATGTTTCTATGAGATCCCCTCTCATCCTTCTAAACTCCAGTGTGTAAAGGCCCAGTCGATCCAGTCTCTCCTCATATGTCAGTCCAGCCATCCTGGGAATCAATCTGGTGAACCTTCGCTGCACTCCCTCAATAGCAAGAACGTCCTTCCTCAGATTAGGAGACCAAAACTGAACACAATATTCCAGGTGAGGCCTCACCAAGGCCCTGTACAGCTGCAGTAAGACCTCCCTGCTCCTATACTCAAATTCCCTAGCTATGAAGGCCAACATGCTATTTGCCTTCTTCACTGCCTGCTGTACCTGCATGCCAACTTTCAATGATTGATGAACCATGACACCCAGATCTCGTTGCACCTCCCCTTTTCCTAATCTGCTGCCATTCAGATAATATTCTGCCTTCATGTTTTTGTCCCCAAAGTGGATAACCTCACATTTATCCACATTATACTGCACCTGCCATGCATTTGCCCACTCACCTAACCTGTCCAAGTCACCCTGCTGCGGCACCCACTAGTCACTGCCTGCCATTCTGAAAATGTAATTTAAATTAATCTTAAATATATGGTGTATTTTTTCTATTTTTTGTTAGTGTTTTGTTGTTGGGGGAGTCTGCTTCTCAATCATAATAATGGGAACTCCTATTTTTGGAGTTCCCATTTTTATGAATGAGAAAATACTGTACCTTGTTTGGCTGCCCAGAGCCAAGTGACTCCTGCTTATGGACGTCTCGATGTGCACACGCTCCGATGCATAGTGAGTGAAGGCCCTAGGACCGGGATCGCTGGTGGGCACAGCAGGAACAGGTAGGTGCGCATCTTTTTTCCCTTTTCCTGTCGTTTGCCTGCGGGAAGCAGCCGACCTGGATTTCAGACTGCTATTTTTCCCCAGAGTTTCCGTGCAAACTCATTTCCATATTGCCAAACGCAAAAGCTGCCATGAACCAGTTCAACCAGGCTGCGTTTTAAAAGATTTTTTAAAATATTTGCTTTAAAAAATATTCCTTGATATATTTAAGAGTGGTAACTTTAAGTTTGATTAATACAGCTGAAATGGGTTTAACACAAAAAAAACATTTTAAATCAGAGTCAAACTATCACCGGTCAATAACCCGATTTAAACTGACTGAAAATTACATAAAAATTTACAAAGCTATTTCCTAGTTAGATTAAGGTACAGTAATCAGTTCCATAATAAATTAAAACAAAAATTAGTTCAAAACATTTCAAAACTTACCGGTTCGTGTCCTAACATACAAAGGATCCAGCTTAATTTTTTGGAGCCTCTTCAAAGGCCTGCAAACAAGCGCTCCTGCAGAAACTCCCAATGGTAATTAATTCGCTTTGTGGGCGTGGCCAATTTTGTGGGCGTGGCCGACTTCCAGCGCAATGTTTTTCAAACTCGTGCAAAAGATCGCGGAAACTCGAGGTGCACAGAATGCAATTTGAGCTTAAAATTCCATGACCTTTTGCGCCGATTATGCTGATATCGTGGGAACTGCACCGAGAAAACCAGTGCAATCGAATGGAAACTCTAGGTCTGTAGCCACTCGAGTGTCCTCGGTAGTTTTTTTTTTAAGATTGGTAATTGTTGTAAAGGGTAAGAATTACCACTCTCATCGGAACATCAGAAATAGGAGCAGGAGTAGGCCCCCTGGCCCCTCAAGCCTGCTCCGCCATTCAATAAGATCATGGCTGATCTGATCATGGCCTCAGCTCCACTTTCCCGCCTGCTCCCCATAATCCTTTACTCCCTTATCGTTCAAATATCTGTCTATCTCCAGCTTAAATATATTCAATGATCCAGCCTCCACAGCTCTCTTGGGCAGAGAATTCCATAGATTTATAACCGTTTGAGAGAAGAAATTCCTCCTCATTTCTGTTTTAAATGGGCGGCCCCTTTTTCTGAGACTATGTTCCCTAGTTTTAGTTTCCCCTATGAGTGGAAATATCCTCTCTGCATCCACCTTGTCGAGCCCCCTCATTATCTTCTTTGTTTCAATAAGATCACCTCTCATTCTTCTGAACTCGAATGAGTATGGGCCCAACCTATCTTTATAAGTCAACCCCCTCATCTCCGAAATCAATCTAGTGAACCTTCTCTGAACAGCTTCCAATGCAAGTATATCCTTCCTTATATACAGAGACCAAAATTGTGTGCAGTACTCTAGGTGTGGCCTCACCAATACCCTGTACAGTTGTAGCAGGACTTCTCTGCTTTTATACTCTATTCCCCTTGCAATAAAGGCCAACATTCCATCTGCCTTCCTGATTACTTGCTGTACCTGCATACTAACTTTTTGCGTTTCATGAACAAGGAACCCCAGCTCCCTCTGTACAGCAGCACTTTGCAATTTTTCTCCATTTAAATTATAATTTGCTTTTCTATTTTTTCTGTCAAAGTGAATAACCTCACATTTTCCCACATTATACTCCATCTGCCAAATTTTTGCCCACTCACTTAGTCTGTCTATATCCCTTTGCAGATTTTTTGTGTCCTCCTCACAATTTGCTTTCCCACCCATTTTTGTATCATCAGCAAACTTGGCTACATTACACTCGGTCCCTTCATCCAAGTCATTAATATGAATTGTAAATAGTTGAGGACCCAGCACCGATTTCTGCAGCATCCCACTAGTTATTGTTTGCCAACCGGAAAATGACCCAATACCCAATTATCCCGACTCTCTGTTTTCTGTTAGTTAGCAAATCTTCTCTCCATGCTCATCACCGAGAGCATGCAGAAATCAAGCGCAGGCAGCAGAAAAAGCGTGCGGCAAACCTGTCCCACCCACCCTTTTCCTCACGACTATCTGTCCCACCTGTGACAGGGACTGTGGTTCTCGTATTGGACTGTTCAGGCACCCAAGGACTCATTTTTAGAGTGGAAGCAAGTCTTCCTTGATTCCAAGGGACTGCCTGTGGTGATCCCTTCTCTTACAGTCGTTCCTTCTCATCGGGATATATTTTTGTTGCGAGTTATGAAATATCTCCTCAAATGTCTGCCACTGCTCATGAACCGTCCCATACTTTAATCCATTTTCCCAGTCCACTTTAGGCAACTCTGCCCTCATACTTTTGAAGTCTCCTTTATTTAAGCTGAGGACACTGGTTTGAAATCCAACTTTCTCACCCTCCAAATGAATTTGATATTCAACCATTTTATGGTCACTCATTCTTGGAGGATCCTTCACTAGGAGATCATTTATTAATCCTATCTCATTACACAGATATAAGATAGCCTGCTCACTCTTTGGTTCCGCAACGTACTGTTCAAGGAAACTATCCCGGCTACACTCTATGAACTCTTCCTCGGGGTTACCCTGGCCAATTTGCTTTGTCCAATCAATATGAAGGTTAAAATTGCCCATGATTATTGTCATTCCTTTTTTACAAGCCTCCATTATTTCTTGATTTATACTCTGTCCAACAGTGTAGCTACTGTTAGGGGGCCTATAGACTATGCCCACCAGTGACGTTTTCCCCTTATTATTCCTTATCTCCACCCAAACTGATTCAACATCTTGATCTTCTGAGCCAACATCGTTTCTCACTAATGTACTGATCTCATCCTTTATTAACAGTGCTACCCCAGCTCCTTTTCCTTTCTGTCTGTCGTTTCAAATTGTCAAATACCCCATAATATTTAGTTCCCAGTCCAGGTCACCTTACAACTACCTCTCTGTAATGGCTATGAGATCATACCCATTTGTATCAATTTGTGCTGTCAACTCATCTATTTTGTTAAGAATGCTACTTGCATTCAGATAAAGAGCTTTTAAATTTGTTTTTTTTACCATTTTTTCCTGCTTTGACCCCACTTTCTGATTCACCTCTATATTTAACATTCTGTCCCTTCCTGGCAGGCTCTGGTTTTCATTTCCCCCAGTGCTACCCTGCTCTATTGCCTTCTCCTTATTCTTTGACTCTCTTAAATTTTTGCTCAGCTGAATCCTCCGCCCCCACACCCCCCCCCCCCCCACTAATTAGTTTAAAGCCCTCTCTACAGCCCTCTCATACACAATATTCTATTAAATACGAAATGAATCACAAGTCATTTCTTAACCTCATTTTATTAAATGAAATGAAAGAATACTCAAACTCCGTAAGTCCATTCCTTAATTGTGCATGTTATTTGATTTTGTAAATAAAATATTTTGTTATTTAAACTGAGTGGTAACATGTAATTTGAAAAATGGTGCAATAAATTAGTGCCATTTCACTAAAGAAACTATTTCTCGTAACATTGCTAAAGTTAATTGACATTTTAATTTAAAAATCTCTCGCGCTTTAGCATTTAATTGGTAAAAAATTTTAGTGAACCATTTTCTTCCATCATCACGACTTGAATGAGGTTTTACCTGACAATGCTCAACCATGAAATGTGTTCTCCTTCCTCTCAAGATTTTGCATACCAAAGGGAACGGGGACGTGAAAACAGATTAAGCCACTCAGGCAGTCAGGTGCTTTCACTTTTATTGAACCATTTAATTCTCACCACCCACCGATTGGAGTTCCTTTAGCAGCAGCTTCAGACTTGCACACAGAAAGGAGGGAGAACTGAAGAAGAGGAAACTGGATTAGTCTGTAGAAACCATGGAGAGAGAGAGAGAAGAGTAGAGCTGCTGAGCTGGCTGTGAATTTTTTTTTAAAGTGGCTGAAGTATCTCTCCCTCTCCTTCCCCTCATTATCCTTAGAAAGACAAGAAAGACTTGCATTTCTATTGTACCTTTCACATCTTCATAATGCTTCACAGCAATGACGTACTTTTGAAGTATAGTCACTGTTGTAATATAGGAAATGCAGCAGCTGATTTGCCCACAGCAAGGACCCACAATGAGGTGTTTATGACCAGATATTCTGCTGTTTTGTGAAGTTGATTGAGGGATAAATATTGGCCAGGACACCGGGGAGAACTCCCCTGCGCTTCTTTGAAATAGTGCCGTGGGATCTTTTATGTCCACCTGAGAGGGCAGATGGTTTAATTTCTCATCCAACAGTGCGGCATTCCCTCCAGACTGCACAAGACGTCAGCTGAGATTTTGTGCTCAAGTCTCTGGAGTGGAACTTATTACTCATCACTCACCTGTAACTCTCTTCCCCCTTTCGCTGCATCTCCCTAACTTGCCCCCCCCCCCCCCCGCCTCATCTGTGTAGAGCTTGGTTCCAGCCTGGAACTTTAAAGAACAGGCCAGAACATCAGACAGGCAGATAGATAGACCTGTAAAGTATTGTTCTTGGAGTGAGACTCGCTTGTCTATGTTTAAAAGTGTGACCTAATTTGATGCATTACAATCCTAAAAATAAACACAGCCCCGTCTGTTTAAATGGGTTTGTGATCTGCTTTGGAGGATGAATTTTGCTCCGAACATTTTGGCAAAGTTGACAGCTTCATTAACAGGATATAGTAGCAGATGTGCACTGGAAAATAAGGAGGCACATAGCTTTCTTTCTCCAAACACTCATTTTAATCAGTGACTAGAGATTTTATTCATGGGCCTTGGTGAATGGGAGTACAGAAGGTCTGGACAAATATCATCGCAGTGCACCTAATGTGTAAACAAATTGTTTCAATTGAATAGGTAAACGAGGACCAGGGATCACACACTCAAGTTATGCAAGGGCAAAGCTAGGTTCAATGTTGGGAGGCCCTTCTTTCCCAGAGAATGGTGGACCTGTGGAACAGGCTGCCAGTTTATATGGTGAACGCTGATTCACTAAATTCCTTCAAGCGAGAGCGAGTCCCGTTTCTGGCTGGGGCCTCCTACTAGAGGCAGGGACCTGATAACGGTAATCGGGGCCAGAGTGGTCTCCTTGGTTAGCTTCAATCACCGAAGGGGATAGGAGAGGAATTTTCCAGAATTTTTTCTACGTAATTGGCCTGGGTTTTAAATCTGATTTTTCGCCTCTCCCAGGAGATTACATGGCTCAAGATAGGAGGGGGAGTGTGTGTATTGAGATGTACTAAGTAACACAACTGTTTGGGACAGGCTGGATGGAGCATTAGGTATTTTCCTGTCCACTATTTTTCTTATGTTTGTATGAAGAGGAATGCTGGAGAATAAGCATGCTGTTCAGAATTGAAGACTTTGTCTAATAGTATCAACAACAACAACTTGCATTGATATAGCATCTTAAACACAGGAAAATGTCCCAAGGAAAAATGAATGCTGAGCCAAAGGACGGGATATTAGGACATAGACTTAAAGCTTAAACAGATGGCTTTAAGGAGGGTCATAAAGGAGTAGAGGGAGTTGGAGGAGTGGAGGGATGTAGAGTGGGATGGGGCCTAGATGGCTGAAGGCATCAACACCAATGGAGGGACAAAGGAAGGGGCATACTCAAGAATTTGGATGTTGGGCTAGAGAAGGTTACAGATGGAGGGAGAGGTGAGGCCATGAAGGGGTTTAAATACCAGGATGATCATTTTAAAGCAGAGTAATTGGGCAATGAAAAGCCAATGCAAATCTGCGAGCACAGGGGTGATGGGTGAGTGCAACTTGATTCTGGATAGGTTATGGGCAGAAGGGTTTTCATTGTGACACCTATCCCTTCCATGGGTCCGAAGCAAAGTTGCATTTCCTTGCTCAACTCCACAGCTCCCTTGAAGATTATTTCATCCTTTAGGTTCCTCATGACCGTTGAACCTAGAAGTTCCAGTTGGGCAGCTCTACCTCGAAGTGTGGTAGGTTGGAACTCCTACCTGCTAATCTTCTCTGTCCTTAATCCCGGGGTCAGAGTCATTTGCTTAAAAAGGGGCAGGTGCCCACGATGGTCTCTGTGCCTCCACCCTATGGGATCACTGGAAAATCAGAGTGACACTTCTCGATCGGGGAGGGGGACTGCCTGACCAAAGCAGATGTACTGTACAAAGCAGGATTTCCCATCAATCTGCAAGTCCCACTTTCAACTATGGCCATGATGGGGAAACAGGTGGAACAGGTGCCCACTCTCTCCCTTTGCTGGAATATAGGAACATGGTTAGAAAAGGGCAGATACACAGTGGAAACTGGTTCCATCCCAGGTTATTCCTTCCCACTTAGATCGCACTATTCCAAACCCACATTTCCAGTCTAGGGATTATTTTTGCTTCCAATGATGACGATCTTCAGGCTGCATGAATGATGGATAGAAACCGGAAGTTTCCGATTTCCCCCCCTTTCCTGAAGAACAATTTGGGTCGAATGAAATGAATGCTCTAATCTCTCATGCTAGTGATCTAGGCTTATAACACATCTTCCAGAAAACTCTCGGGCGCCAGGTGAATGTGACGGTTTTCTTTGATGGACAGTGCAGGGCTAACGGACGCAGATTGCTGCTCCAAAATGGATTCCATTCCCGACAATTTGCAACAAACCTTTATCCTCTAGCACTTTCCTCAAACTGAGGAGGAATCTAACAGGTGAAGTAACATCTGCACCACAGATGGTTAAAAATGCTGCGGCCTCCATTATCCTGAAAGGAGAGAAGCACTCTAAGCTATAGGCAGGAATTAGCTTTCAGCTCTGCTGGTCCTTTGTACTCAGGCTCCATTATCCCTCAGTATCTAACCCAAGCTGGTATTCAGATTAATGGGCTCTCCCCAGACCACACAACAACACAGCGCGTGTTCTGCACCGCGCCTTAAATGATAGCCTTTCATTCTGAAGAACACATTGCTTGATACTATAATAAGAGGTCTGCTGCAGGAATTCTGGCCCCCAACGAAAACCCATTACAAAATAAAAAATATATTAACACATTTTAAAAAAATATTTTGCTGTATGAAATCCTTTCAAGTTGAGTATCACTCATTCATTGTCCGGAATGGTTTTATTCACCTGCGCTCCTTCCATTGGTCGTACCAGGAAATTAATTGACTTTGTAAACCAGGCCTTTGTTTATCTTTAATTTTCAGATCACATCTGCATCCAGATACACGCAAATTAATAATTCAAACACTCTAAATGGCTAAAGCTTAGAGACACAACAATTTCTATAAACTTAGAGATACAAGAATTTCTATATTTATTTAAAAAAAAACAATTTTGATTTTTCTGTAAGGAAGAAAGTTGTCCATTCATTTCTCTATTTATTTTCACTGGCTGTGCCCTGTGAAGACACACAAGGTACCACCCATGCAGGAGGAACAGGTTTGATCAAATGGGATGGCAGAATTACTTCTCCCTTGTCCAATAGAAAGAAAGACTTGTATTTATATAGCACCTTTCATAGCCACTGGACGTCTCAAAATGCTTTACAGCCAATGAAGTAGTTTTGGAGTGTAGTCACTGTTGGAATGTGGGAAACGCGGCAGCCAATTTGCGCACAGCAAGCTCCCACAAACAGCAATGTGATAATGACCAGATAATCTGTTTTTGTTATTGTTATGTATGTAAACATTTTAACTGTATAAGACTTGCCACCAGAGGGCGCAACTGTTGGCAACACAAGGGTCACCTGCACACCTCGTATAAAAGGTTCTCTGCCATGCTGCTTAGGCACTCTGAAGTTGTATTAAAGAGTCGAAGGTCACATCAGTTTTAGCTCACAGTACTTAGTCTTGTGGAGTTCTTCCATACTTAACAGTTATGTTGCTTGAAGGATTAATATTGGCCAGGACACCAGGGATAACTCCCCTGCTCTTCTTTTGCATCTACTTGAGAGAGCAGATGGGGCCTCGGTTTAACATCTCATTCAAAAGACAGCACCACTGGAGTGTCAGCCTAGATTTTTGTGCTCAAGTCTCTGGAGTGGGACTTGAACCCACAACCTTCTGACTCCGAGGCGAGTGTGCTACCCACTGAGCCACAGCTGACACAATGAAGAGGGGTAACTTGGTGCAGTTTGATTAATACAGCTGCAAATAAGTTTATCTCAAAAAATAGGCATCTTTAATCAGTGTCAGTTCATCACCTGTGATAACCTAATTTTAAATAACTGAAAATTACATCTTAACAATATACAGAACCATTTCCTAGTTATATTGGGGTACTGTAGTCAGTTTCTTAGTAAATCTTTTTTTTTAAATTGCTTTCAAAATGTTTCTATGTGTCCTTGCGCCCAAAAGAATCAGCTTAATTTTTAAGAGGCTCCTCGAAGACCCGCAAATGATCGCAATTAGCAAAAATTCCCAATGGTGATTAATTCAATCGGAGGGCGTGTCCAGTTTTGTGGGAGGGCCTGCTTCTAGCGTGATTTTTTTTAACTAGCGCAAAAGATTGTGGAAACTCGAGTTGCACCGAATGTAATTTGGGCTTAAAATTACGCGACCATTTGCACCAGCTACGCCAAAAAAAACGCAACTGAGCAGAAACTCCAAGCCAAGGAACTCGATGACAACTGGCATCAATGCAGCACTCCTCGCGTTAGGGAACAACTCGGGTCACTTCACAGTTCGGACAGGTGGGAAGACACTGAGCAGTAGGAGGATTAATTTTGTGGGGTGGGGTGTGGGTGGCAGGGGGTGGAAACTGTTGTCGTATTCAAGGAGATGAGTTCTGAAGAGGCTCTTGAAGGCACAATGTGGTGGAAAGGCACAATCAATTTGGTAGCGGAATTCCAGATTGCTGAGGGATAGTGATTGAATCATCAAAACTTCCAATGGTGACGCGAGCAGTCATCCGGAATCAGAGGAGCGAAAGGATGGTTTTAGGAGATGACTTTAACAGGATGGAGCAAAGCATAGCAGATTAAGTTACTGTTGTGAATCACTGGAGTAGCCATACTTCATTATTGCCATCCCCATTAAACAAACTTATTATTGCCACATCCCTCTCACTTGTTCAGAAAAGGGCAGAGGGATAAACCCGGCAACTAAAGGAAAATCAGCCATCATCAGTGGAGGGGAAACCTTGAGACAATAATCCGAGACAAAATTAATTTTCATTTGGAAAAATATGGGTTAATAATTGACAGCCAGCACGGATTTGTTAATGGTAAATCGTGTTTGACTAACTTGATTGAGTTTTTTGATGAAGTAATGGAGAGGGTGCATGAAAGAAGTGCAGTTGATGTTGTAAATATGGACTTTCATAAAGCTTTGATAAAGCACTATATAATAGACAGACTTGTTGGCAAAATTGAAATCCATGGGACTAACGGACAAGTGGCAGCATGGATACAAAATTCGCTGCGAGAGAGAAGGCACATAGTGGTGATGAAGAGTTGTTTTTCAAGCTGCAGTAGCGTATCGAGTGTTGTCCTTCTGCTGTTGGGATTGGGACCACTGCACATTTTGATATATACATTAATGACCTGGACTTGGGTATACAGGGCATCATTTCAAAGTTGGCAGATGAATTGAAACTCGGAAATGTAGTAAACAGTGAGCAGGATAGTAAAAGACTTCAGGAGGACACAGACAGACTGGTGAAATGGGCAGACACATGGCAGATGCAATTAATGCAGCAAAGTGAGAAGTGATGCATTTTGGTAGGAAGAATGAGGAGAGGCAATATAAACTAAATGGGACCATTTTAAAGACGGGGTAGGATCAGAGAGATCTGGGGGTACATGTCCACAAATCTTTGAAGGTGACAGGACAAGTTGATAGAACTGTTAAAAAGAAATACAGGATCTTTGGCTTTATAAAAATAGAGGCATAAGAGTACAAAAGTACAAGGTTAGGCCCCAGCTGGAGTATTGTGTCCAATTCTGGGCACACACTTTAAGAAGGATGTTAAGGCCTTAGCGAAGGTGCAGAAAAGGTTTATTAGAATGGTAGCAGGGATATGGGACTTCAGTTATTGAGAGAGACTAGAGAAGCTGAGGTTGTTCTCCTTAGAGCAGAGAACGTTAAGGGGAGATTTAACAGACGTGTTCAAAATCATGAACAGTTTTGATAGAGCAAATAAGAAGCTGGTTCCACTGGCAGAAGGGTCGGTAACCACAGAACACAGATGTAAGGTGATTGGTACCAGAGGCGACATGAGGAGAAATGTTTCTGCAGTAAGTTGTTGTGATCTGGAATGCACTGTTTGAAAGGCTGGTGGAAACAGATTTAATATATTTCAAAAGGGAATTGGATAAATACTTGAAGGGGAAAATGTTCAGGTCAGCAGCGAAAGGGCAGGTGAATAGGACTAATTGGAGATCTGTTTCAGAGAGCCTGCACGGGCATGAAGAGCCAAATGGCCTCCTTCTGTGCGGTATCATTCTATAATTCTATAGTTGTAGAAGTAAGTTGGCCTGAGGTTAAAAAACTTTAATTAGTGAAAAGCGACAAGAGTTGGGATTAAACGACAACAACAAGAACAAGGTTGATACATTACGTGCACATTGTTTGGAGCCTGAAGCCTATAATGTAGCATTTACATTACATTAGTGCCGATTGAATCTCTCTGCACTGTAGAAACCATCTGTTTGTACCGCAAGATTATTTCTACAGTTTTGGATCCACATTGAAACAATTGCAATTGCACACTTGTTTTCAAGTTGCTATTTGTTGATTTTTGTTGTGGATTGTTAGCTTCCCCAAAGGTAGGTCAGCGGCAATGTAACCCCTTCAGTGGGTGATGGGTGTGAACAGTTCATCTGCTCATCAACATAGCTACCTCCCATACACAGAGAGATGGAGAGCGAGAGACCGAGAGAGACAGAGAGACAAGAGATAGAAATAGAAAGAGGGAGAGACAGAGAGAGAGACACACAGAGAGAGGAACAGATAGAGAGAGAGAGACAGAGTGAGGGAGAGAGACAGAGTGAGGGAGAGGGATGGAAAGAGGGACAGACAGAGAGACAAAGAGAGACAGACAGAGAGACAGACAGAGAGAGAGACGGAGACAGAGAGAGAAATAGAGAGACAGACAGATAGAGTGGGACAGACAGACAGAAAGAGACCGGCAAAGAGAGAGAGACAGATAGAGATATGGAGACAAGACAGGGAGAGAGGGAGACAGACAGAGAGTCAAAGAGAGAGAGACAGAAAAATAGACAGAGAGAAAGAGAAAGAGAGAGAGAGACAAGGAGAGGGAGAGGGAGAGGGAGAGAGACAGACAAAGAGAGCGAGAGGGACAGAGAGACAGAGAGGGACAAACAGACACAGAGGGGGACTGAGAGAGGGAGAGAGACTGAGAGAGGGAGACAGACAGAGAGAGGGATAGACAGAGCGAGACATAGAGAGAGGGATAGACAGAGAGAGAGACATACAGAGAGACAGACAGACAGTCAGACAGAGAGAGAGACATACAAAGAGAGAGAGAGAGAGAGAGACAGGGACAGAAATATGGAGAAAAAGACAAAGAGGGAGAGAGAGAGAGAGATGACGAGTGTTGTAGAGCTGCCTAGTGAACTGCTGATGCAATAGCAATAAAGCCATGTGCTCCTCACAGTTCTACCTGGGAGCCATGTTGTGCTGATGAATGTATTTATTGTGTGTCAAGATACCACAGATTGGTGATGAGGATGCGATTTTCGGATTCTCTAGCTGAAATTTTTGTTGGAGGATAGTCCTGCTAACCGACTGTGGGACTGTTAGAGGTTCTTTGCTTTGCAGGAAAAGTTAAAAATCCAAGGTAAATTTTAAGCACGTGTCTGAACTGCCAACATTGCCAGAGTCCAGATGGCCGTGCCTATGAGAATAACAGAGTGCTTGGATAAGTTCCACCATGACTGAGAGACTTTTGGAACATATGTGGAGCAGCTAGAATTGTTTTTCACTGCAAATAGTATTGTTAAAGTCCCCGATGATATAAACTGTAACCAGATGGTTTTAGAAATGAAATGGGCTATTTTCTTGATGGAAGCAGGCCCCGAGATGTATGAAACCCTGAAAAATGTGCTTGTTCCCACCAAGCCGAAGGACACGGAGATTCTTAGAACAGCACTGAGCCCCTGGAAATTGCTGGAAGTTGTTATTTTGGAACACGTGATCAATTCAATGACAAAGATATCAGTGAGTACATTGTAGCTTTAAAATGTCGTTTTGGACATTTTCAGGACCAAACTGCATGACTACTTTGTTTGTCGATTGAAAAGTGAACGAATCAGAAGTAAATTATTGACAACCGCTAACTTGAATTTTGATTTAGCTTGTCAGACAGCTATGTTGATGGATATGGCTGACCAATACTCCCGAGAATTTTGCACCATTTCCAGTCATCAGACAACGAGGTAAATCGGCTGCAGGCTAAAAGTAAAAGGTAGTTGAGCCCCAAGGCCTCAGCAAGTGGCCAAAGTAACAGTGCATTGAGGTCGTGATGGGACAACCCCTCGCTCAAAGCTGTCCATATGTGAAGGCAGAGTGTTTCTACTGCAACAAAACTAGGCATCTTGCGAAGACAGAAGAGTAAACCAACTGGCAATGCTAGAAGTAGAAATCGGCAGACACTGCATAGCATGGAGAGAACCAGCAGGATGAGGAGTTTCTGGAGATTCACATCATCAGGAGCACAAAGGCATCTTAACAGCAATTCACAAAGTATCGTCATCCAAGTAGATGTCGCAGGAACCAGGATACCCATGGAAACCGTCACTGGTGCATCCGTGAGCATAGTACTGGAATCACTACATCGCGACACGTTGTGTGACTATTGACTAGGGAAATCAAAGGTCAAACTGGAGGCTACTCAGAAGATCAAATCCCTGTAGTAGGAAGTGTCACCATACCAGTGGAATACAAGGATCAGTATCAGAGCTTGCCTCTCATTGTAGTGGCAGAAGACAAGCCTGCCTTGATCGGTAGAAACTGGTTGGGATCAGTGAAGCTGGATTGGAATGAGATTTTGTGTGTGGAAGTCAAATGTGCATCGAAAGATGGTGTCATCAAGCGAAGATGTTCTGTTAAACAGGCCGTCCGATCCAAGACTTCAGGGCAAGTGTCAGAGTGCAGAAGGATGCAAGACCTGTTTACTGCAAGCCACTTCCCGTACCGTACACACGCAAAGAGAAAATTGAGCAAGATCTCAAAAGTCTAGAAACTGAGAACATTATCTCTAAGGTAGGTTTGAGTAATTGGGTTATACGCATTGTTGTTGTACCTAAGTCAGATGGTAAGGTAAGGTTGTGTGCTGATTATAAGATAACCATAAACCAAGTTCCCGAGTGTAAGCTAACCATTACATTGCCAAATTTGGAAGATTTGTTCACTACGATGACAGGTGGCCAGATCTTTTCTAGGTTAGATCTAACAAATGCCTACTTACAACTTGATTTAGATGAGGAGCCTAAGTCATGCTTGACTATAAATAAATACTCATCTAGGCCTATATCAGTTCAATAGGATACCATTTGGAGTGTCTTCCACCCCGACATATTCCGGGGGGGTGATGAACCAGATTTTGCAAGGGATTGAAGGGGTAGTGTGTTATTTAGATGACATACTTATTTCAGCACCAAACAAGGTATTGAATGAAGTGCTCAGACAGCTAGAGAAGCATGGAGTGCGAGTGACTGCTCACAAGTGTGAGATGTTTCAAAATTCAGTGCCGTACTTAGAGCACATAGTGGACAAAAATGGTTTACATCTAACCAAGGGAAAGCTGGATGCAATCAGAAATGCACCCACTCCCAAGAATGTCTCTAAACTTCAACCATTTTTGGGTCTTTTGAATTATTATGCAAAGTTCCTCCCACATTTGGCCACAGTGTTACATCCACTGAATGAGCTGTTGAGAAAACAGGTCCCTTGAAGGTGGTCAAAAGAATGCGACAGCATTCTGTTCAAGAAAGGTATCCTCTTCAAAACAGAAAACTAGTAATTAAGTTTAATCTATAAATATGAAAAATAAGTTCATATCTTTTGGTTGTGTTACAGAATTCTAAGGTAAAATTTGGAAACATAAAATGGGTTCCATTTGAGAAATGTGTACAAAACGTTGTGTATACCATGCAAGTCATGTACAATGATTATTTGTTATGATTAACTTCTTCAATAAGGAGGGGGAAGTGTTGTGAACTAGTGGACTACTGATGTAATAACAATAAAGCCATGTGCCCTGCACAGTTCTAACTGGGAGCCACGTTGTGCTGATGTGCATATTTACTGTGTCTCAAGATACCACAGAGAGCAACAGAGAGAGACGGAGAGCGAGAGAAAAAGAAATGGGCCCAGAGAAAGAGCATTAGCAAAAACTCCCGATACGGAAAGAATCAGGCACAAACACGCAGCTGCACATGCACACAATGATAACTGACCTTTGAACTGAAACAATATGCATGGACATCCATATGTCAGTCTTCTGTGTGGACATAAGCAAGAACCAACTTAGGAGTTTTCAGTGCGTAGGAACTATTGTGGAAGCAGCATTTATAAGTTAATTAAATCCATTTCTCTCAACCATGTAGAGCTGTAATATTTCTTTAAGAGCTATAAAATGAGTCACTTTCCATACTTTTCTTGGTGATGCACTCGAGAACACAGGAAAAATACAAACAAACGCCATTCAATAAAAGGGTGCAGTTGACAGGAAAAGCTGTCATTTAGCCCAGCTGTAATGCCTGCACAGCTACTCCAGCCAAGATCAGTATATTCGGCACAACTGGGATTCCACCTGACATTGTCCTGGACTGTGTGGTGTAGCTATTCACTGGATAAACCCCTTATGGTGTTGAGGGAGTCCATTACTCTCCTGTTAATCTGCTGTATAAAGAAATCAAATTATGAATTATTGACTATTTTTAAATCATCTCAGAATCATGTGGTGCGGGAAAGGAAAACCGCCAAGGCTTCAGAAATAATTCAGGAATGTTATGAGCCAACATGTAAACTAGCATTTTTTGAACTGTGTTAAATTGCAATTTCAACAACAATGTTTCAACAGGCAGTGTTTGATCTCAGCTCCGGCATGGACCATCATCGCCCCTGCACCTGATAAGTCACTACCCTCATTGCATCAGTTCCAATGGAAAGCAGTGGGCCAATTAGATTTCCTTGAGAGAAAGGTGTAAAACTTATGACTAAACTGTAGAAATTTATCAATAAATTTCCATATGCAGCCAAAGTGCAGTGTTTGGATAGTAATACTCCACAGAACTTTATCTACTCCACTGAGGAATTGGAGAAAGTTGATGAAAGGTTTCAATCGTCAATCTCAATCTTCCAACTGGCCCAATCTTTCCTCAGTTTCCCAGCAGAGTTCCAACTGTTGTCTACTATGTTGGGATGAGCTGCTGGAGTTGGAGACTGGCAGAGCAGACTGCAGTAAGATGGGCGACATGGTGCTGTAGCACATTGGCAGAAAGCCAGCAAGCTGTGCCACAATAGTGGGAGGATGCAGATTTGAACCTGTAAATCCTTGATCTAAGACATCATATCATAGAGCTGCATCAAGAGTACGATAATCACCTTTCTACGGGAAGGGGGTGGAAAGAAAACAAAATTGGAAGGATCGCCAACTTGGGCAGCTCTTGTGCATTTCCAAATGATTTTCTGAGCAGATTTGGCAATGGCTTGAGAGTTGGCTATCTGTGCTGAGATGTGGGATGTTAGAAGGCCAAGAGTGTTGAGAAAATGAAAACAAAAATAGCAATAAAGACTAAAGTCACACAAGTACTTTGAAACAACAAAAGCTGAATGTATACTGACATAATTGACCGCTACTGTTACAGCTGAGGTGTACTGATTGCTTTAGAATCACATAAACTTGGTTGGACCAGTAGATGTACAGGAGCACTGCGTACAGACATAATAGACAATATCATGGCAATTTGTAAAGCAAGCTGTGTTTATACATCAACACAATTCTGTGATCACCCATCCTCAACAGCTGATGATACTATTAACATAAAATAAGCAGTGATAGATATCAAAACATAAACTTAAATATTGACTTGAATGGCAACTATTTCTCAAATAGTTTGAAAATCAAACATCTGCTTCCAAGATCAGTTTTATCTTGTCTCCAAGATCATCTGATTAAAAGCCAGTCCATGTACAATTAGAAAGAAATGAATATGTAATTGTTCCAGTCTTGCAAATTGGAATTCTCCAAAAACTGGAACCTACAATAGAGGGTTCAGTGTGTGAGCAACCTACATGAGGACACACTGTCCTTGCATCTTGGGTACTTTTGTGGGATGAAAATGCTGTACTTCTGCCCGCTGCAAGGGTCCCAATAAAAATGATCTGCTCCTGGACCTGTCCAAAACAGCAATTTACCAGTATTGGCATGCCGGGGGGGGTGGGGGGAGGGGGTTGGCATTACTCTGGCCACCTGCCTCTTTTCCACGGTACTGTCTGTGCCCAGATGGCGTCAGAGAGGGAGAATGCAGTGTCCACTGGTACACTCGAGGCCTTCTGCGATCGGTGGAGACCGCAGGAAACAGAGTCTTATAGACACTGATAACATTATAATGTCATTGTTAAGATTCCTTTTGATTTTGGTGGGGCTTTGTTGCTTATTTTTACTGGACAATATGTTTGTTTATTATATTAGTGGTGCCCTTAAAGGAACACTTGTGGTGCTGATCTCTGTTTAGTGACACTGGCGCAACTCGGTGTCACCCCTACTAATCCAATTAAAAAAAATAGACCCAGGTGCAATGAGTTAAGACAGTCTAAACCCGGTTTAGAATGGGTGTTAGCCCATTGCTCAAAACAAGTACTAAATTGTCAGTCTCACACAATGGGGAATGGCCAGCGGTGGATTGGGCCATCTGGACGTTGGGAGACTGTCCTGTGGGACTGACCATCCTTCTAAAAAAAAAATCAGTCATCTGCTTTAAGTAAATAACTGTCAGGAAATAAAGCCACCATGGTCACTTCAGAATAAGACTTGGCCACTCTCATTCAGCACCTGGAGTCCAGCTGGCTTCAGGCTGTGGCGGCTGGTTCTCCTAAGCTCTCATCGACACAGGGCACAGGTTCATCCAGAGCTGTCATGCTCAGAAAATTGCCAAGTGCTTTTTGAAGAAGAATTTATGTGGAGGAAAATGATTTTTTTTCATTTTTCCCCCTTCTTCTGAGAATGCGCTCACAAAATCCTGCTCCTTATGAATAGATTTCCATCTCAAGCTGACCCCTGTGAATTTATCAGTACAAACGTACCCATAAAGAAAGAACTTGCATTTGTGACGTTAGTTTAACTAAAATGAAAATGAGTTGGGGTTGAGGGGAAACTGGGTGTTTTTTTTAAGCGGGGAGAGAACTGCATAAAATTTTTTTATTTTTCTGAATGTTGTCAACCACACTAATCCACAGAGAAAAACAGTGTTTTTAAGGGTTGCAGAAAAGCAGAATGTATTCCTTAATGCTGGATACAATTGTTTTACTATGTTGTAAATTGATTGGTTTGTGAAAGGATAAAAACAACAAGTATTTATAAAGCACCTTTAACATAGTAAAACATGCCAAGGTACTTCACAGGAGTATTATAGGACAAAAAATTTGACACCGAGACACATAATCAGAAATTTAGGCAGATGACCAAAAGCTTGGTCAAAGATGTCATTTTAAGAAGCACCTTAATGGAAAAAAAAGAGAGGTAGAGAGGTGGAGAGGTTTAGGGAGAGAATTGGACGTGTTAATTTGCAATACCTAAAGCTCTGATTGGGCCCTCTTGATGACAAGTCCTGGTGGCTAATTGATTCCCTTGGGAGGATAAAACACACCCAGCAGTTTCTCTGGAATGTGTAGTTAGATCCTGCCTGCCTATGTAATCAGTTACTTTGCAAAATGTAATTCGAGCCACTCTGACTGCCGACTCCAGACAGTAGAGAGCTCACTTGGAACAGACAGAGCTCACTCCCGGGTTAAGAGCTTCTCCTACCCCCCCAAACAAGATCCTGTCCTCACCACCCAAGTTCCTGACCGCCTGCCCCCAGCCCAAATCTCTGACCCCCTCCCCCACCTACAATCCTGACCTCACCCCAATGTCCATGTGCCTGGCCTTCTCCCCTAAGTTCCTGACCACCTCCCTCCTACCCTGGCTTCCTGATCACCTTCCTCTGCCCAAGTTCCTGACCTTCTACCCCACCACCCTCCTCCCTGGGTTCCTGACCACCTCCTGCCCAAGTTCCTGACCTATTACTCCACCGCCCCCGACCCTGGGTTCCTGACCTCCTCCTGCCCAAGTTCCTGACCTATTACCCCACCGCCCCCCTCCCTGGGTTCCTGACCTCCTCCTGCCCAAGTTCCTGACCTATTACCCCACCGCCCCCCTCCCTGGGTTCCTGACCTCCTCCTGCCCAAGTTCCTGACCTATTACCTCACTGCCCTCCTCCCTGGGTTCCTGACCTCCTGCCCAAGTTTCTCTTCCATGAATTCATGACCTCCGCCCCCAAACAAGTTCCTGATCTTACTCCCTGCCCCACCCACACCATAGATGGGGCATTGGGTGTAGATCACGGATTGTTCAGGTTTATTGGGTATGAATTGAATAGTGACAGTGTTTCACTCTCTCTCTCTCTCTCTCTCTCTCCCCCCCTCCGATCCTCTCTCTCTTTCTCTCTCCCCCTGATCCCCCCCTCTCTCACTTTCACGAGTTTTGACCCAAACTTCTCCTGGGCCTTCTCCCATGGAGCTCAACAAAGTGTGGGCCACACTGCACTGCAGCTGCAACTGTAGAGTTCTGCGCATGTCTAGCCGGACCTAGGTGATAGCGGTATGCGCAGGAGGGAATCGGGTACGCATGTGCAAAAGGTGTGGGGCCGACCACACGCATGCACCAAAGAACACAAAAATGTTTGTGCAGATAATCACTTCGGAGGGAATTTCAGAGCTTAGAGCCTTGGATTTCATCCAATGCTACCATCTGGATCATGTTCTCGCTCTCAACTCCCACTTTAGATCTGGATCACATTCTTCCACCATTCCCACTATGCTGTCCATAATCTTTACCCCCTTACACACCCCCCTGAAGTTCTTGATCTCCTCCCTCCTCTCTCTCCCTCTCTCAGATATTCTCTCTCTTCCCCCTCTCCCTTCCTCCTCCGATCCTTTCTCTTACTCTCACTCGTTTTGACCCAATCTTCTCCCGGGACTTCTGCCATGGAGTTGAACCAAACAGGGCTCATGTTGCAGAGCAGCCCCAACAACAGGGTACTGAGCCTGCACGGCCAGACCTCGGTCACAGCGCGCATGCGCAGGAGGGAATCGGGTGCACATGTGCAAAAAGGGGCGAAGTCGACCACGCGCACAACAACACAAAAATGTTCGTGCAGATAATCACTTCAGAGGGAATTTCAGAGCTTAGAGCCTTGGCAGCAGATGGTTGAGCTATTATAAGTAGGGATGCTCAAGAGGGCAGAATTAGAGGAGCACAGGGCTGAAGGAGATTACAGAGATCGGGAGGGGGAGGCCATGGAGGGATTTAAAAACAAGGATGAGAATTTTGAAATCGAGGCATTGCTTAACCGGGTGCCAATGTAGGTCAGCGAGCACAGAGGTGATGGTTGAGCGGGACTCGGTGCGAGTTATTACATGGGCAGCTAAGACATAAAATAACTTCCACTAGTGAGAGAAGATGATGCCCTCGCTCTGTTCAAGGGAGGTTTATTGCACAGCTTTGAGGTGATGCTGACCATTGCCTCGTCCCTTTGCACAGAATTTCCCAACAGATTGCATAATAAGGTTGTTTTGAAATATTTGTTTGTCTCGCAGGTTCAGTTCTTGTCCCTCTTCATTACGGACAGATCATTGCTGGGGCAGAAAACAGCCCAACGGGTGATGGCCGGGGAGGAACAGTGAGATAATTGCGATGGTTATAAACGAGTGTTTAAAGCTCTGAGTCTCTGCTGAAATAAGTGGCATGGATGTTTCTCCTGTTTTTTGTTGTTGCTCTGCACGGTTTCTCATCTTGCCTCCAGCTGTTAGTTGCAGTAATATATCTTCAGCGCTGTGAATATACAGGCAAACTATTACTTCCACATGTGCTTCAGGAAATCATTGGAAGCCAGTCTGGGCAGCCTCTAGTTTTTGGATGTTCACAGATACTGTATTACCCCGAAAGAACCAGCCAAGAGCATCGCCATTATCAGAGAATATTTTTGATGTAAACAAGAGCATGTTATAAAGAGATAGTGTTAGTGATTGTACATGTCCCAATCGATAGACTGGGCTTTCAAACGGGAAGCGTTCACCTGCTTTGCATCTGTATCTGTGCCTCTCACCCTCCTCCTCCTCTCTTTGGGCCCAAGTTTGCCCCTATGCTTAGAATGTGTGCCGACTTTTTAGAACAAAAACCACGCCTAAAAGTTACCGTGGTTTTCTCCCCGCAGCTGGAATGATGTAGGCCCTTGGCGTAGCACAGCAGAACCGGGGGGGGGTCGGAGCTAGGGCCGTGCAGGGTCAACACAGCCGGCAGGGGGGGGGGGTGCATGTTTGAGTGCCGGCAGCGTTGCGCATGCACGTTGGAGCGTGCGCGCATGCGCAATGGCTCACTAACATTGGCAATCGGCTATTTTTAAAGGTAACACCCCTCCGCCCTTAGCCCTGGCCAAACGGCTTGCCGCTGCTGCATGTCGTGCCTCAGAGGGATCTCCCGGTGCTTCTTGTGTGGATCCCGCCCCTAGCCCTGGCTGAAGGGCTGGCCGCTGCGTGCTGCAGTTGGCGAGATAGGACATTTTATTTTTTATTAATTGATTTCTTTTTCATTTATTATTGATGATGGATTTTATGCTTCTTTAATATTGTTGTGAAGGTACTTAGTGCTTTGCAAAATCCTCTCACTTTCCCTCCCCCCACCCCTCTCTCTGGCTACCTGCGCTGATTTCTTAAGTCTCCGCAAGGTTTTTCTGAGTGTATAAAAGTGGCCACATACGCTGGCCTAAGTTAGATTGGAGTAACTTTTCGCTGGCTAAACTTGCTTAAATGGCCAAAACAGGCATAAGTGGCTGGTAACGCCCCCTTTTGAAAAAAAATTTAACTAAAAAAAAACTGAACTAACTCACTTAAACTGGAGCAAATTAAATGGGGAGAATTGTGATTTTTAAGATACTCCAAAAAAAACTAGTTGCTCCAAAAAAAATAGGAACAACTCCTGGGGAAACTGGGCCCAATATGTTTACATTTTACTCTTACTGCCTCCTTTGTATTTCTGTGTTTTTCTCACTCTCTATCTCCCAGACTTGTCTTGTTTTCACCCCTTGTTTGTATAAGCGTGTGAGGCACTCACATTCTTGTTTAAGTAGGAAATTAACTTTAAAAATAAATGTGTTTATTTTAGCTGCCTTTTTAATGACCTGTTAAGTTATAGGCAATTTGATCCACTCTGGTTAGAGTGCAGTTATATTACATTTACAGTCTGAGCCAAGTATATTACTTGTTTGAGTGTACATTATTGGATCGGCAGAGTTATACTGTGCTTCCAATTGAGTGAACTTGTTGAGCTCTGAAAGCCATTGCTGGCCCTTGGAAACATTCCGATCGTTGACTTTATTGGGATGATGCGTACATGGATGAACGTCAAACACAGAGCAGACATGGAGCAAAGTGAAGTTGATGGTCTGCTGCTGAGCTGCTAAAACCATGCAATTTGCCAGCACCTGGTGGCCAGCTGTGTATTGCCCAGATCTATACCTTGCCCCACAATGACTTGCAGGGTTGTCTAGAGCAGGTTGGAAGAATGCCACCTCCCATGACCAGCCTACCTCTCCAGGTCTCGACAATGAGCCTGGGAGATGGTCAATTACCACCAGTGCCCTGAATACTGCAGACCTGCCAGATTACTGATCTGCCACAGAGAATCCAGTTTCAATTTCTCATCAATAAACATGTCATCTTGACACCAATTCAACACTAGAGAGCTGCCACTAACCCCTCCCCCCAGGAGGATACTCACAATCTGTTGGAGCGGATAAAGGCAAGAATTGGCAGGATTGGTTGGGAAAATCAATTGCTTAGCTGAGGTTCCTCATGCCCTGATGCAGAGGAGCCCTCACACCTGCTGCTGTGCATCTGAGCTCAAGTAGCCGTGAACACAGCAGAATAGTTGCAATCACAGCTTGTAAGTTTGGCAAATAACTGGGACAGGCTGAATAGTTCACAACCTGAGGAATACATCTTGAACAAGCAAAAGGATAGATAGTACAGGCAGTAGAATTATGGAGAATTGTGAGCTAGAGTACTATGAGAAGCAATGTGTACAAATGATGCCACAACTGTGCAGTGAATGTTTACCTTACTCTGGAGCGCTCAAACTTGTTTAGTGAGGCATACACAAACATAGGTCTAGTGTACAAATATCTCCCAACACTTTCAACAACTCAGTTGGCATGTGAAAGAAGGTTCTTATTATTCAACTTTATCTGAGGAGTACCTCAAGTGCTGACCATTTGGAAGCATTTCTTTTGATGGCTGTGGAAAAAGTCTTTCTACATCGTATAGACCCTGCTGCAAATATTGAAAAGTTCATTGTTACGCAAGGAGCTGTAGTTTCAATTACCTGACAACTGTATTGTTATTATTTTTGTAAGAGAAATTTGGCATTAGGGGTACCAGCGGGACAAGGGTTAAAGTGCTGGTTCCTGCACCGACCCATAAGGAGGTAAAAGGCCTCTCTTCGGCCTTGTACCAAGGCTCCAGAAGATATTAATTCAATAATATTCCGACAGGATACAACGTGAGAACCTAAACAGACATTGATAAGACCTTGCGAAGAGGCTCGAGGCGGACTCACGGGCATCAAGGAGAATCAACAAATTCTGACCTAATGAAGTCATTCTAGTCACGGCCTAAGGTGGTCACGAGGGTCTTGGCCTGTCAATCCAAAGTAGCACTGATAAGATAGTCCAATTAGAGAAGTAGCACTGATAAGGTAGTCCAATTAGAGATCTAGGGAGGTCTTACCAGGGAACGGAGGGGTTTTTGAAATGTATAAAAGTTGTATGATTGTGCTGTTCGGAGAGCATCTCCACTCACAGGCGGCTGTGATGAGAGGTTTCCCGGACGTTCGCAATAAAAGATCGTTATACTTTGCCATCCGTCTCTGTCTGCTAACTTCGAGAATTGCTATGTGGGCTGGGGCGAGCGTCGACCCTCTATATCAGTGGGCCCGCTCGTGGGAGGAGAAGCCTTCCCATTTTCCCCTTACATTTTCATACTGATTTCCAGTTTGGTGTCTGATGCTATTTTTGTTTAATTAATGTTTCCATATGCTATATAAATGCGATTGTGCAGTAAGCAGTATTTACAAATACATTTCATAAAACTATTATAAAATTGTGAGTTTGTAATTTGTCTGCAGATGACCACAACAATAGCTGAATAAGTAGGAATAGCGTTACTGAAAATTAGGTTGTAAGACTACTGTCGGATGGGTGACATGGGCCACTTTCCGAATATTTTCCAGGGCCTTTTTAAATTCCCAATTCCCCCCTGGGAATGTATTGGTAATAGTGTGGGCTGCCAATCTCAGTTAGGAATTGAAGCACATTGATGAATAACTTCCTCTGCGCATTGTGTATAGCAAAATAAAAACATTGTCTTAATAATCGAGTTCACAATTTTGTTATCACTCACAGAAGAAGTCTAAAGCCCCAATTGCTGGCATACTGTACAGGAAACTTTATTTGCCAAGTGACCTTTGCTGTGTGTGATGCGGAAAATATATGACAGCGGATGTACAAAGGTTAATTACTGTAAAAAGGATATAACCATTAGCAACACACACATCCTCAGTCAGAGACTATCTTATTACTTCCTGCTGTTGCTGTCTTTGTAGTCCAGCTGTTGTCTGGCTAGAACTATTGTGCCACAATCTTCTTGTTGAAACAGTGGATGTTGCAAAATGACATGATAATTGAAATATTGTACATAATTAATTAATTTCTGTTATAGTACACTCCACTCCCTTAACAAGCAATCACTTCACCAAAAGGTCTAGTTAGTTGTTGCACCAACTGTTGTGGCACATCGCGGTCCCAACTTCAAACCTGTGCTGCGTTAACTAATCTCAGCCAGATAGCAGTCATGGTGCTCCTATCGGCCTCCGTGCCTGATGGTTGAGGGTGGGAGGGGTATCATCAGGGGCCCAGCTACTGATCATTAATGTGTGTGCAGATATCAGATTGGGCCCAGCAGTTCTGCTCCACACAGCCAATTATCCCGCCTACGCTCACCGGCGACGCTTAAATGTGAAAGGTGCATACTTGGGTGAGGTACAAGATAGAATAGCAAATCAACACACTGGGGGAAAAAGATGGTCAGGGTCAAGAGGCTGCAGTTCCACCATCTGAAAGCTGACCTTGCACAGGGACATAACATAGCAAACATGCCATTTCCATCAAATCTGGAAGAAGCAATAGTTTCCAATGGCGGGAATCTGTAAATAGTATTCCCTTCGGTGAGTGAAGTCTACAGTATCTCAGGTTAAAATCACTATTTACATTGGGCAACACTGCTTGGTTGCATTCCACCAATGACATTACCATAATCCTAGTAGAACTAGGATACGTCCCATTTGGTCCAGCGGATTTACTGCAAAGGATAATTTCTCACTTCACACACCCAGTGGGAAGCCTCACCCACTTAGAGTACATATTGGACAGTCAGGAGCGCACTGCTCCTGTTTTTCTGAACAATTATCGGAAATTGATGGGAAGCACACACTGGAATTTCTCGCCAGGTGAGGATCTCCCACCACTCCCTCCCTTTGGTACGGAGGTCACAAAATCACCCTCTTAATGCTTTTAAGTTCTTCACAACACATGCTTGACATTGTCTAAGTGGATTATAGGTTCCTGAGCCAGTTTGCCTAGAATTTGTTCATTATCTTCATTCATGAAAACTGACATGAAGAATTGATTCAACACACCATCTATTTGCTGGTTGCCCATAATACGCCCACTCAGCTTCTCCCGAAAAGGACCTTTGACACTCAGCTCATTTTGTACATTGTGTAAAATTATTTAGATTCCTCTTGCTGCTGTTGGCATTATGTCTGTCTATTTTCCTCTTATCTCTTCTGACACTCATTCGAAGTTATCCTCAACTGACTCTTATGCAGTTCTAGGATTCATTATTCATTGATCCCTTCCATCTTTTTTTTAAATAAGAGTTTGTTTGCCCATTGGGTTCTTCCTGACCTCTTCATTCAGTACCATGAACCTGATCTTGCAATTTTCCTTCCTTCTCTCAAAAGGGATGTAATTCTTTTCCATGCATCCTGTAAAACACTCTTTCAATAAAACTCTACTCCATGTATTTGCAATTCTCAGTTGATTTTTTTCTCACTACACCAAGGTATCATCTCTGCTTTGTTACTGTTCATCTTTACCTTTACGATCATTGTATGTGTGAATTTTGTGATCATTAAGAGCGAAGTTAGTCCATTTAATTCACCCAGCGTTCACAGGTAGAGTCCCAACAACATGGCTCCTCAGGTGCAGCCTCAGAGCAGCACTCCTAACTCCACCACGATGATATTTATCCATCATCCATATCAGCCACCCTGGGGCCTTCCTAAGTGAGAATGCCAATTTAGTGCCAAGTTAGATGCAGTACTTTGCTACGCACTCATGCCCTTCAGGAACTGGACTGAGACTGACAAACACTATTCATTTTAGCCTTAAATCTAACTATGCAGTGGTCACCTGGAACCCAGGTATTCATTGGCTTGGAGGTTCCTCTGCAATTCTGAAAGAGTTGTCTGTACTAAACCTGATTATACCCTGCTACGCAGAACTATCACTGGTTACCTCAATTAAACAGTTTCTGCTTTCACATTTGGTTTTGAACTCATCAGTACACTTCAATCCTGAAATACCTCATGATTAGCACATTATTATTCTCTGCATCTTGTCAAACAATACCTGCTGAGGTTGACAGCAATTGCAGTAATACTTCATCCTCAAACTTCAAATGCCAACATTTGTTATTTTTACCTTGTCGATAGCTGTTGTGTTATCACTAATAATGCCACTCCTGTGCCTAACTTCATAGATCTGTTTAGCTCCATTTGTTATCTACCTGCTGCTTGCAGCTACGTTCTGAGACCAATAATATCAATATATCCACTAGTTGTGTACACCTCTGATTCCAGTGGTTTAATTTCCAAAAAATACATAATTTTAGTTTATTCTCTAACTGGTTTACGCTTTTTTGAACTTCTGGTCAGCGAGTCTCTTTACCTTGAACAATAATTCTCCCTTCTACCATTTATCAATGTTTTGGATTTCTTTAGTCAAAGCACCTCCAGTATTCCCAGATCATGGTCAAACTTTTCCATTGATAATCCATCCTCTCCGCCTCTCTATCTCTCTTTCCTCCTTTAAGACGCTGCTTAAAACCTATCTCTTTGACCAAGCTTTTGGTCATCTGCCGTAATTTCTTCTTATGTGGCTCGGTGTCATGTTAATCTGTTTTGTCTTATAACGCTACTGTGAAATGCCTTGGGACATATAAGGCATTATATAAATAAAAGTTGTTGCTGTTGTTGTATTTACTTGACAATTCCTTAAAGTTAGAATCTGGTTAAAGTTTGTGCTAAAGTGAAGAATGTCTGAGCAAAACCATTCCTACTTCTGTGCATGACTCTCAACCAGAGAGAACACGTACCAGATGCAGCATATACGCTACGCTACTCAACATTGCGCCTCAACTTTAACCTCACAAAGAACACCCTTGCTGTGCTAGCAAGAGAAAAAGAGAGAAAGAAGATAATAATGGCACAAGACAGGGCCGTAATTTGTAGCCCCTACTGGTGCATACGAGGAGTGCACTCGCCCATAGGGGCTGCGCAAGTTCTGGGTTTAGGCATGCGCATGCTATGCATGCGCTAAAACCCGGAACTTGTAATCCATCAAGAATTCTCTTGATGGATCTTCCGCATCCGTGGGAAAGGGGTTTCCATGGGCGGAGAATTAGGCTATTTGCGCAACTTCTGCCAAGCGAATACCCATGAAATTTATGCCTGGTAAAAGCAGGTGTAAGGCTTGCTTTTACCAGCGAAAGAGTTTGAAAGAAAACATTAAAATAATTTTTTTCCATTCATTTAAACATTAAAACATGTGAAATAAGGTAAGGTTATTTTTAGCCCCTTTAAAACATTTAAATTTATTTTTCAAAACATTTAAATTTTGTTTTAATTGTTTAATTATATTGTATTTAAAATAATTTTTAATGTTTTTTAAAATTTATTTATGTTAAATGTATTTTTTATGTGATCCCCATTCATGCTTATGTGGATTCCATAAATGGGGATTCCCTTCTTGATAGGTTGGGCCGAGCTGCGAACTGCCTGCGCCCCTGGGATACGTGGGCCTCTACGTAGGCCTACACACAGAGGCCCAGGAGCGGAGGATTCCGTGGATCCCGAGGCAGAAGGTAAGTGCGTAGATCTTTGGCCCTGGGAAGCCTCCGATCACAAATTCAGCCCCACTATTTGTTAGATTCAAATTCTTTGTTAATCCCTCTATTGTCTGCCTTGTTTTTCCATATCATAAAACACACTACATATGGAAACAATGAAATTATGAAATATTTTTCTAACTAGTAATGCAAAATCTTGCTCTTGATTGAAACTGTTAAACAAGTGTCACATTGGCAATTTTCAAATACTTCCCACTGCCAGTTTAGCGCTGTCCACTTACGGTGCCCCGGAGAGGATGCACAGATCCTGCCTGTTGAGCTTCATGCAACCCAGTAATACCTCAGATTGAAGATCGCTACAACTGGTTAATGGACAATTAATTGGACATCATGGCTCTCTCTCCTTTCCCTGCTGAATATCCACTTTCCTCAATTCACTTCCTATATCGGGATATTGGTACAATGCAGGAATTCCTGTAGACTGGAGAGCAGTGCATTCCTTGCAGTCTCCAAGCATTTAGAAGCTGATATTGTCAAGCCAGAAGACTTTTGATTAAGTTTTCCACTGTGCTTTGCCTTGGGTCTGTTTCAAAAGATGTACTTGTGCAATCGACACACTGCACCAGGCATCCATCTACAGGAATGTGATCGCTATTGAGAGTACTACAGATAGGCTTGTCGAATATTTATTGAAAAAAACATCCAACTTTACTCTGGGAGTAATAACTTTGAGTTATTACTCCCAGATTAGCCAAAAAGTTTTGCCAGTAGATTTCCTGGAGTATGCTCAATTATTCTGAAGTCAAAATGGGCTCAAACCTTATTGAATAACATTCCGGCAACTATAACTTGAATGGGAAAGATTTCTTATTCAGCAAAAGCAAAACATGCATTCAACAACTTGCAAACAAAGAAAAATCATCCCAAGGTGCTTCACAGAGGCGTAAACAGATATTCAAATCACAGAACGTCTTGCTTAGAAATGTTTCCAAAATGCTTCAGATGTAATGAATCAGTTTGAAGTGCAGTGACAAAATTATATCACAGGACTACATGCATGCTAACAGCAGAAGCAGCATGCTATAGACAGCTAAGTGATCCCATAAACAATGAATTAGACCAAAGCTCTGCCATTATGCCACATCCAGTCATGAATGGTGGTAGATAATTAAACATCTAACAGGAGGAGGCAACCCCATAAACATTCCCATTCTCAATGATGGTGGAGCCCAGCATTTGAGTGTAAAAGATGAGGCTGAAGCATTCCTAATCACCTTTAGCCAGAAATGCTAAATGGATGATCCATCTTGGCCTCCTCCTGAGATCCACACCATCACAGATGCCAGTCGCCAGCCAACTCGAATCACTGCACGTGATATTAAGAAAAGGCTCAGTGCACTGGATACAGCAAAGGCTATGGGCCCCAACTACATTCCAGATATTGTGCTGAAGACTTGTGCTCCAGAACTAGCCATGTCTTTAGCCAAGTTGTTCCAGTGCAGCCACAACACTGGCACATACCCAACAAAGTGGAAAATTGGGCAAATATATCCTGTCCACAAAAAACAGGATTAATCCAATCTGGCCGATTACCACCCCATCCATCAGTCTATTCTCAATCATCAGCAAAGTGATGGAAGGTGTCATCAACAGTGTTATCAAGCAGCACTTACTCACCAATAACCTGCTCACCGATGCTCAATTTGAGTTCTGCCAGGATCACTCCGCTCCAGACCTCATTACAGCCTTGATCCAAATATGGACAAAAGAGCTTAATTCCAGAGGTAAGTTGAGAGAGACTGCATTTGAACAAGTGTGGCACCAAGAAGCCCTAGTAAAACTGAAGTCAATGGTGATCAGGGAGAAAACTCTCCACTGGCTGGAGTCATACCTAGCACAAAGGAAGATGATTGTGGTTGTTGGAAGCCAATCAACTCAGCCCCGGGACATCACTGCAGGAGTTCCTCAGGGCAGTGTCCTAGACCTAATCATCTTCAGATGCTTCATCAGTGACCTTCTCTCCATCATAAGGTCAGAAGTGTGTGTTGTTCGCTGATGATTTCACAATGCCCTGTTCCATTCACAGCTCCTCAGATAATGAAGCAGCCCATGACCACATGACCATGTGCAGCAAGATCTGGATAACATCCCTGGGCTGATAAGCAATGTTCCCTCTCATTTTTTTCTGAACAGGCCACAAACTCCTTTGAGCGCGACTATTTTTTCCATGAGCAAATTTAACAACAACTTTTACAACAACAAATGTTACAACAACGTGTAAGCATATATGCAGTAATGCCATATTGCAACCCACGATCTCAAATCATGCGACAATCAGACAGGGTTCTATACAAGTTTAACATAACTTCTCTGCTTTTGAAATTAACCCCAGAGCTTTATTTGCACTTTTACGGCTTTTTTTTAACTTGCATTGCTACTTTTAATGATTTGTGAATCTATGGAATATCTCTACCCCATTTAGACTCTTATTATCCAAAGCCTCCTTCTTCCTCCTACCAAAATGCACCACCTCACACTTTTTTCTATTTTTGAAATTTATTTGTTATTTACATGACTATGCTGCAAGTTTGTTTATGGTAGAATTAATTAAAAGCTTTTAGTTCGTCATCTACCAACTCTATTTAAAAAAAATACTGAATCATAAATAACTGGGATATAAAAGAACTGCATAATAATGTATTAACACTTTAGAAACGTCATTTAGTTACACAGTTATGTATTGACAAACAATCCAAAAGCCCATGGTGAACTGAAGGCCTATCTATTCATGCAATTTGTATTAATTTTAAAGTTTTCAACATATTAGCCCATCCTTCATGTCATTAAAACCAATGGCTGTACAAGCAGCAGCTTTCCTATGGTGCTGACGAGCTGTATGTCCACATAAGTAATTAGAATATTAACCACAATGCAACCAGACAACCAATAAACAAAGTGCTGTAATTCTTTAGTTCACAGTATTACAAAGAAGCGAACAAAAACAGGTATCCATATTTTCAACTTCAATCATTTCCATTAATAAACGTCGTCTTCTTGAACCAGCACATCCCCGTGTAACATGTCAGAAATGCAGGACTTATTCATAAGTACAGAAAAACACACACAACATTTGCAAAGTGTGGTTGCTGCTTAGTCCCCAAGAACGGACAACAAGCGCCTGGAGTGGACCCTCACCCATCTCTCTCTATCCCTCTTTCACTGTTTCTCTCTCTCTCTCTCTCTCTCTCTGTTTCTCTCTCTCTGGGTCCCTGTTTCCCTCTGTCCTGCAGTTTAAAAGAATCTAGGGAAAAGATAGCAGAGGCATTACTACACATATTTAATAATTAGTTAGAAAAAGGTGTAGTGCCAGAGGATTGGTGGATAGTTAACATAATACCTATATTTAAGAAGGAGGATAGAACATGTCCAGTGAATTATAGACCAGTCAGCTTAACATCGGTGGTAGGAAAAATAATGGAAACCTACTAAAGAAAAAAACAGAACATCTGGTAACAAAAGTATAATTAATGGTCAGCATGGATTTCAAAAGGAAAAGTTTTGCTTGACCAACATAGAAATTTACAGTGCAGAAGGCGGCCATTTAGGCCCAACCTTTAGGGCTGCTGACTAAGGGCCGTGCGGCCGTCAAAGAGCAAAGGCAAAGGCAAAGAGCACCCAGCCCAACCAGTCCGCCTCACACAACTGCGACACCCATTACACTGAAACATTCTACAATCCACCCCAACCGGAGCCATGTGATCTCCTGGGAGAGGCAAAATCCAGATAAAAACCCAAGCCAATTTAGAGAGAAAAATATCTGGAAAAATTCCTCTCCGACCCATCCAGGCAATCGAACCTAGTCCAGGAGATCACGCTGGCCGTATTCTATTCCCTGCAGTACTTACCATTATATCTGCGCCATCCAACAAAAAGTCATCCAGTCTAATCCCAATTACCAGCTGAAGTTCCTTAACCTTGCAGGTTACTGCACTTCAAGTGCCCATCCAACCATCTCTTAAAAGTGGTGAGGGTTTCTGCATCCACCATTCTTCCAGGCAATGTTCCAGATCCCCACAACCCTCTGCGTAAAGAAGACCCCCTCAAATCCCCTCTCAACCTTCCACCAACCACCATAAAACTATGCCACCTCATTATAGACCCCTCCATCAATGGAAATAGGCCCTTACTATCCACTATTTCCAGGCCCCTCAAAATTTTGACCACCTCAATGAGATCTCCTCTCAACCTCCTCTGTTCCAATGAGAACAAACCCAGCCTATCCAATCTGTCCTCATAACTAAGATTCTCCATTCCAGGCAGCATACTAGTAAATCTCCTCTGCACCCTCTCCAGTGCAATCACGTCCTTCCTATAATACGGCGACCAGAACTGCACGCAGTACTCCAGCTGTGGCCTAACCAAAGTATTATACAATTTAAACATAACCTTCCTGCTCTTATATTCTATGCCTCAGCTAATAAAGGCAAGCATTCTGTATGCCTTCTTAACTACCTTATCCACCTGGCCTGCTACTTTCAGGGATCTGTGGACAAGCACTCCAAGGTCCCTTTGTTCATCTACACTATTAAGTGGCCTACCGCCTAATGTGTATACCCTTTCCTTATTAGCCTTCCCAAAGTGCATCACCTCACACTTCTCTGAATTAAATTCCATTTGCCACTGTTCTGCAATTCAACCTCATTGAATTTTTTGAAAAGGTAATAGAGTAGACAATGGTAATACAATAGATGTAATTTATGTAGATTTTCAAAAGGCTTTCGATAAGGTACTACATAATCGACTGATGAACTAGGTCAGATAATGCAGAGTCAGGGGACAAGTAGCAGAATGGATAGCCAGCTGGCTTCAAGACAGAAAGCAGAGATTTGGGGTACATGGTAGCTATTCACAGTGGCAGAAAGTGGGTGTTCCACACGATCAGTGCTGGGACCACTGTGGTTCACAATTTATATTAATGATTTAGACTTTGAAATCAAAAAAACACAATTTCTAAATTTGAGGATGACATCAAATTAGTGGGGTGATAGTCAATACTGAGGAGGACTACAACAAATTATAGGAGGACCTTAATAAACTTGCAGCATGGGTATATATTATTGGCAAATGAAGTTGAACACAGATAAATGGGAAGTATTACATTTTGGTAGGGATAATAGGGAGGTCACTTATTACTTGGAGGGTGTGAGTCTGGGTGGGATAGAGGAACAGAGGGATCTTGGAATATAAATACACTAATCATCAAAAGTTGCGACACGTTAGACAGGTTGTAAAAAAAAAGCAAACCAAGCACTAGGGTTTATTTCTAGAGGTATAGAATTGAAAAGTAGAGAAGTTATGTTAAATCTGTATCGAATCTTGGTTAGACCATACTTAAGAGTACTGCGTACAATTCTGGTCACCATATTATAGAAAGGATATAGAGGCACTGGAGAGGATGCAGAGAAGATTTACAAGGATGATACCAGAAATGAGAGGGTACTATCAGGAATGGATGAACAGGTTGGGTCTCTTTTCTCTTGAAAAAACAAGGCTGAGGGGTGACCTAACAGAGAGGTCTTTAAAATTAGAAAAGTTTTGATAGTGGATACAGAGAGAGTGTTTCCACTTGTGGGGAAGAACATAACTAGAGGCCATCAATATAAGATAGTCACCAAGAAATCCAATGAAGAATTCAGAAGAAACTTCTTTACTCAGAGAGTGGTGAGAATATGGAACTCGCTACCACAGGGAGTGGTTGAAACGAATAGTATAGATGCAATTAAGGAAAGGCTAGACAAGCGCATGAGGCAGAAGGAAATAGAGGGTTATGCTGATATTTTTAAGATGAGGAAAGACAGGAGAGACTCGAGTGGAGTATAAATGCTGGCATGGACTGGTTGGGTTGAAAGGCCTGTTTCTGTGCTGTATATTCTATGTAATCCTATGTAATATGTAAAACATAAGTTACCTCCATTTTGACTTGATCCTACCCAAGTTTCCCAGCTTCTGAGGCAGATGGTAACTGCTGCAAGATTGATATCAGAAATGTCACAAGCCATCAGCTTCTGCCATATTATAGCTAATGATGTGACACGTGTACACTGAAAGAAAAGGCAGCCCTACATAGTACTTTTCTTTCTCCCAATCAATACCTCAGTCCTAAATCTTTCTTATGGGTATTGCACCTTCCTAGCTTCAGTGCACATTGAATGATGTTAAATGAAAAATATTAAAATGGATGACAACCTTTTGAGTGTACGAGTCTATTAGTACTCCTGTTAAATAATGGCTGGTCATTATTGGTGCCTTTATATTCTTGAAGGTTTCAAGAATAAACCTCCCCCAACAACAGACCTCAGTTGATGGATGAAGTTTCAATTAGTTGAACACTGAATAGGTTAATATGAAGGTAGGTATACTCATTTCCAAATAGGTCACATTTTTAGAAAATACTGATTAAGTAGAATAATGTTTTTTCATTTTGATGAGTAATTCACGTTTCTGCAAAGAAGCCACTGATAATTATGCTGATCAGGTATATACGCTCAATTGCGACTTCAAATATTTTTAGCCTCTTTTTAAATGAAGTCTCTAGAGTTTTATTTTGAAACAGGCGGAATAGAGTTTGGGTCACTGCTTTAATTGCCCAGATTTGCAAAGACACTGGGCTGAATTTTAATTTTGATTGCGCCTCTGTTAGCACCATAGAGGTGCGGTAATGGGCCTGCAAATGATTACCGCCCGAGCCCCGCTGGGAAATTTGGTGCCGGATTTACGACGGCACTGAGCAGTGATGCCCAGGAGCGCCGCACCGGTGTGGAACAGCCCCGGTGTCGTCCCGATCTGAAAATTTGTTTTGCGCTGACCCAGTAGCCAATCCGCTGGAGAAAGCTGGTGGCCGAAGCTGTACCGGCGGCAGTGAGGGAAGGAATGACTGCTTGAGGTAAGTGTGATTGTTTTAATGGGTTTCTTTTGCAATTTATCTTTATTTGGGGTGAGCAATATATTGGGAATGCTTTTTGTGGCGATTTTCTTTTCCAGGGAAGCCTCTCTTAGGGCGCTCCGAGGCCGGCTCTTTAGCACCCGGCCTAGCGCCCTAAGAGCGGTCTGAAATGTCTCTCTTAGCGCTCCACTCCAGTCTCAGGGCACAGCAACCGAATTTGTTGATTTCCGTCACAAACATTTCCCCAGTGCAAAATTTACTGCCCACCTTCATTCGTGCACTAAGAAGCCTCCAACTGAAAATTCAGCCCCTTGTATCTTCTTGCTTGTTTGTAGACTTTGCTGGGATGAAACTCTCCAGTACAAATGGCTCCAAGCAGAAGCACGCTGTCCACACCACAACCTACTGGCCTACTAAGAAATCGCAGGACCACATTAAGTCAAATGAAGTGGGATTGTTTTTCTACTAACAACCTACACCTTTTTTTGTGCTCATCAGGAGGAGGGGCATTAATGCGGAGTGTCACTAGGACATGATAAAAGGAATTAAAATACTAGCTATTTCAAATACCGTGTCAGTATCTGGCTCTCCCAAGTCAGGTATAAATGGGGTGAGACGTAGAATAATATTCAAGTGTGCCTTGACCCAACCTCAAAACATCAACTTCTGAATTTCTTCCAGATCCTAAACCAGCCATCCAATCACCTCTCAGATAGAATCTTATGGCTCCTCAAAGTGAGAATTGTCAATTAGCACCAAATGTGGGGACTAGTTTTGTACTATGGGTTCATGCTTAGTAGGAACTGAATTGAGACTACAGGTATTACAACTAGCTGACAATCATTCTATCTGTCTTGCCTTATTTTGAGCTCATGCACCAGAGGTGAAAAATTAGACTAATAACTACATCATCCAAATTCCCTTTAAGTAAATCAACCAGTTAATAGGAAGAGGCCAAAATGTTACAAGTTGGATCGCAGCACAATACTGGTGTCCTATATTTTGTCAACTTTCATTCAGGATCTAGAGCAAATGAAAAGTTTGATAACATTTGCGTTTGAGAAATTAAAAGGGGCAAATTTTCCTATTTGCATCCATACAGCTCAGAGCTTTGCCCACCGTGCGTAACTGGGAAATCACGGATTATCCCTAGTTGCTGCTTCCAGCGAATGAGGCTTTGTGTCAGGATTGAACAATTGGAAATTTTACCCTAAAGTTGGTATGAAATGGCTAACAGACACCAGGTGCTAATCAGATGCAAATCCTGAATTCCCGGCAAGTAATAATGAAGTGTAGGGACGCATTGCTCATTCGATCAAGACATCTGGAAGAAAGGCACTCTGAAGCCTTCCAATTCCAGCAATGCACACTCAAGGGATTTCCCCCCAGCAGCATCCTTTTTTAAATGGGCACTCTTTACCTGAGCAAGAAATGTTTTGTTTGTTGCCAAGCAAATAATGTGAATGACCTCACTTGCCTGTGACCTTTATGATGAGGAGAGTGCAGGGCTCCTCTCGCCCCTCAAATGAAAATAAGGATTTGCCAAACATTTTTCCAACAACATAATGCCGCTTGAAGCAACTTTTAAAATCTTCGCTTTAAATATGTATCATTTATAGAGACACATTATACGAGCATAATCAACATCACTTTAAAAGAAATCTAGTTATTATCAAACGTGGAAGCTCGCTGTGCGCAAATTGGCCACCGTGTTTCTTACATTGCAACAGTGACTACACTTCAAAAGTACTTTAATGGCTGTAAAGTACTTTGGGACGTCCAGAGGTCGTGAGAGGTGCTAGAAAATACATGTCTTTCTGTATTTCATGTTGCTACAGTGCTTGTTAATGAGAGCAGTTGACCTGCCTTTCACCTCATAAGAAAGTAAATCGTCATTGTATGAGGCACACACAAGAGATCCCTTCGCAACATGATTGAGGTCCAATTGATACTTCACAGATCAATAACTTCTTAATTTTTTTTTTAAATGACAAATGTAATGTATATTGATTCGATGGCTATTATGCTCTATAGTCCAAGAGGGCATGAGTTCAACACACTGAACTGCAACTTTTCCATACAGAGCCAGTGAGACTGCAAGACATTAGATTGTATTTTTATCTAAGGCATTACATTAATAGCAAGGCCCGATAAGAAGCACAACGCCAGATTCTAGCTGATCAGATAATTGCAGTGAGCTGCTCATTGCTCAGACCCAATTACACTTTCATCCATTATAGCTCTAATCTCAAAGCTTTCTCTGGGCTTTAAAGTGAAAGGAGTCTGTCTGACTCTGACAGCCCCAGCACTTCACCTGAAACACAGCCCTGCACTTAGCTCAACCAATCCGCTGGCCCCATGTAGCCAACCCACAACTCTTTTGGGGGGAACAAAATAAACGTTAGATCAAGCGCCCCCTCATCTGGGGGACATTCCAGACACTTAACTGCCCCTTTTTTTTAATAAATATTTTTTTTTGTGTTTTTTCTTTGGGGCATTAAAATCATATAATTTACAAGTGCCCCCTATAAAAGGGGAGGGGGACACTAAAACCCGGCAATTAAAACAAACTAAATATTAAAACATAAAATCAAATTAAAATTTGGTTGCCGGGGGTGATGATGCACTCTAGCCAGCCCACGTGTCTGCAGCCAGCCATTAAAGCTGCACAGCTAATGGTTGCAGAGCGATTCAATGCTCAGTACCTCTGGTCCTCAATGGCGAGATCATTGCACAGACTACGCAATAGCAATTGTAGCAGGCACCACTCGTGTTGGGACACTGGGGTGCAGATGACTAACATTGCACAATATCAATTCACCCCCACTCAAAGCCCTGAGGAAAACAGCAACCCAACAACAATAACTTATATTTATATAGCGCCTTTAACATAGTGAAAACGTCCTAAGGCTCTTCACAGGAATATTATGAGGTAAAAATTTGACACCAAGTAGAAATTAGCACAGGTGTCCAAAAGCTTGGTCAAAGAGGTAGGTTTTAAGGAGCGTCTTGAAAGAGGAAAGAGAGGTAGAGAGGCGGAGAGATTTAGGCAGGAAGTTTCACAGCTTAGGGCCTAGGCAACAGAAAGCATAGCCACCAATGGTTGAGCGATTATAATCAGGGATGTTCAAGAGGGCAGAATTAGAGAAGCGCAGACATCTCGGGGGGTTGTGGGGCTGGAGGAGATTACAGAGATAGGGAGGGGCGTGGCCATGCAGGAATTTGAAAATAAGGATGAGAATTTTGAAACTGAGGCGTTGCTTAACCGAAAGCCAATGTAGGTCAGCGAGCACAGGGGTGATGGGTGAGCGGGACTTGGTGCGAGTTAGGACATGGGCAGCCGAGTTTTGGATCATCTCTAGTTTATGTAAGATAGAATGAGAGGCCAGCCAGGAGTGCGTTGGAATAGTCAAGTCTAGAGGTAATCCAAGGGCATCCAGGCATTTCTTGTACCCAGTATTGCTCGGATACATTGTGTGATGTATCTCCCTCAGTTGCACGGCATCCTAATATGCCAATCCCCATTTCTGGCGGTGGAAGAACACAGTGTAACTGTCTCCTATCCTTATTGTCCGCCCCACCCCACCCCACCCACAGTTTCCCAGGGCAATCACAGAGGAAATTTGGGGTGAAGAGCCTTCAGGTAGTTATGCAGGGCAGTCTGAAGTGAGCTAATTTAGGTATTACATGTTAAAACCCCAAGGCATAAAACAACAACTCTATCTGTCTGATGTCTAGAAATGGTTGCAAAGGGCAAAGATTTGTTTGAGACCCTTCCACTAATATAAGCAGTATATTGGAATTATTTTTTTTAATACAATACATTTTGTTCATTGGAGGATGGTACAGAATTAAATTTTTTGCAAAACTTACCATCACCTGAAGAGAATGCCAAATGAAGTTGGGAGCACAGGAAGCATCTGAATGCAAATGAATTCAAAATAGCTGAAGTAATTCTCCATAATATAGCAGAGCGGGTTACAGCACAGTCATTTCATTTCTTAGCCTGGAAGCAAAGCTAGCTGGAAAACATCTAGATTAAGGTCTTTTCACTCAGATGGCCGCACAGTTCGTTCGAACTAGAATGGAGAGACTAGAGGTGAGAAATGACTACTTATCAACAGATGACTGCTGAACATATTCATATTACACTTCTCTGTCAGGCATTTATATCCAGGCATCAAACAGTTCATCTCCTCTATGAAAATAGTGGACAACCAAAGATCATATGTCGTGTTTGTCCACCAACATCAGTACACTAAATCTTAGGCTTACAGCTCCAAACTGGAAAAATGCAATCACAGTGGGGACAATCACAGTATGTATAGTAGCACCTACAATGCACTAAGATATTGGCCCCGATCTTGATTGTGGGCCGGGGGGGGGGGTGGGCGCAGGGGAATTTCTGAGCTGGGACGGGAGGGGATTTCTGAGCTGGGGCGGATAGGGGAGGAGTTGTGTTCAGGAAACATGGAAGTTCAGGTTTCCCTTCATGCTGTGGAGCTTTTACATCACAGCAGCATCTTTGTTTTCCCCAGCCGATTCCCCACCCAGAAGCCAGCCTGATTGACAGCCTTGGCTCCCTGTCGGGCGGGGAATGATCCGGAGGAGACCGCAGCCCAGGAACAGTTAGGGAGCCTGCTGCTGGAGTAGTGATAGTGTGGGTGGTGTCCGCTATCCTGTGGGAGTTGGGCAGGGTGGGGGAGGCAATGCTGCGGGTGGGGGGGGGGGGGGGGTGGGGTGGTGAGTGGGTCCACGCAAAGCAGCTTTGCTTGGGGGGCCCGGAGGCAGCACATCTGCTCCTCCTGGTCCACAAGCAGTGCTGGAAAGGCACTTAGGTCTTCCACGCCGCAGTCCTCGCCACCCTTTAGCTGCCGGATTTCCCCGAGACCCAGGAAATCCAGCCAGCCAGGGTTAAACCTGGAAGACAGATAAAGTGTGAGGCATGCAGCCTCAGTATAACATTTAAATGTCTGGCTCGCCTCCCTGTTGTGTATCTGTAAAGCATGCACTCCCATGTTCCGCCACCAGGGAGCTCATCCCCTGAAGTCCCAAGGGATCCCAGCATCCCTTGGGAGCACTGTATATAAGCCGGCCCCTCTCACTCTGGCATGTCTTATTAAAGACTGAGGTCACTGTTACTTTAATCTCCCTGTGTGCAGCCTCATATGTGTTAGGAACACAATAACTGGCGACGAGAATACGAATCCAACGCAAAGACGCAGCAAACTGAGGGCATCTGGAGAAGTTCTCGGAGGGTGAGGACTGGGAAGCCTATGTCGAATGGCTAGACCAGTACTTTGTAGTCAACGAGCTGGACGGAGAAGGAAGTGCTGCAAAAAGGAGAGTGGTCCTCCTCACAGTCTGCGGGGCACCGACCCACAGCCTCATGAAGAATCTTCTGGTTCCGGCGAAACCCACAGATAAGTCATATGAGGAGCTGTGTACACTGGTTCGGGAGCATCATAACCCGAGGGAGAGCATGCTGATGGCGAGGTATCGGTTCTACACGTGCCAGCGATCTAAAGGTCAGGAAGTGGCGAGCTATGTTGCCGAGCTAAGGCGTCTTGCAGGACAATGTGAGTTTGATGGCTACCTGGAGCAAATGCTCAGAGACTTTTTTGTACTGGGCATTGGCCACGAGACCATCCTACAAAAACTTTTGACTGTGCAGACACCGACCCTCAGTAAGGCCATTGCGATAGCACAGGCTTTTATGTCCACCAGTGATAACACCAAACAAATCTCTCAGCACACAAGTGCTAGCAATGTTCATAAATTAACTGCGTTTGCGAGCAGAAATGTACAGGGCAGAACCCACGAGTCTGCAACTGCCAGCAGGCTTCAGGTGACCCAGATGACTCAGAGTCTCCAACAAAGGATGAATGCAAGGCTTCCATTCAGCCGCTTCAAAGGGTATGTTTGCAAGAGCTGTGGAACAATGGGGCATCTCCAAAGAGCTTGCAAATGAGCTGCAAGCTCTGCAAAACCTGCTAACCACCACGTGGCAAAGGAAGATCGGTCCATGGTGGATCAAAGCAATTTTGAGCTTCAGAGAGAGGAGGCAGATGCTGAAGTACATGGGGTGCACACATTTTTGACAAAATGTCCACCTATAATGCTAAATGTAACATTGAATGGCTTACCCGTAGCCATGGAACTGGACACTGGCGCTAGCCAATCCATCATGAGTAAAAAGATGTTTGAGAGACTGTGGTGCAACAAGGCATTCAGACCAGCCCTGAGCCCCATCCACACGAAACTGAGAGCGTACACCAAATAGCTTATCGCTGTCCTGGGCAGCGCCATGGTCAAGGTCACCTACAAGGGCATGGTGCACGAATTGCCACTCTGGATTGTACCGGCCTATGGCCCCACACTGCTTGGAAGGAGCTGGCTGGGCAAAATCCGCTGGAACTGGGATGACATCCGAGCGCTATCACATGTCGATGAGGCCTCATGTACCCAGGTTCTAAACAAATTTCCTTCCCTTTTTGAGCCAGGCATTGGAAACTTTTCCGCGGCGAAGGTACGGATCCACTTGGTCCCAGAGGCGCGACCTATTCACTACAAGGCGCGAGTGGTACCTCACATGATGAGGGAGAGAGTGGAAATCGAGCTGGACAACTTGCAATGCGAGGGCATCATCTCGCCAGTGGAATTCAGCGAGTGGGCCAACCCGATTGTTCACAGCCCATTTGACCCAAACCCACCCATTTTGAGGGGTTAAAAATCCCCCATTGATGCTGCCGTTCAATTGAAAATGAAAGGTCTTTTTGTGTGTGATGAAAAGCACATCTATAACAGGAATTTCACCCTCAAATGACTCGTCCAACTTTACTCTCACAAAATAAGATTTTAAAAACAATCAGATCTACTGGGATCAGGCAGGGATACTGCATTCCAAAGCTTAATTTTACTGTCCTAGTCACACACACAAAACTTGCAATTATATAGCCTCTTTAATGTAAAAAAAAAAGTCCCAAGTCACTCCAGAGGTGTACTAAAAGTGGACACTGAGCCAAAGAAGGAGAGATTAGGATGTTGGCCAAATGCTTGGCTCAAAGAGGGTCTTCAAGGACATGGAGGTTCAAGGGTGAAATGCCAGAACATGGGGCCTAGCACGGCAAGACTCTCAAAATATTATCCAACTCTAGAGATATTATTTGAAAAAAAAAGTGAATGTATTTCTCCAATTCTCTCGATGTAACTGAGGCACAGTCCCTCTGGCACTCTCCCACCATAACTCCAGTGGCAGTAGAGGTTAGATCCCAGGTGAACCAGTGTTCAACCCTGCCCTGGAGTTCCTGATTGGCCTGTTTGGGGGAGGGACAGTGGGCAGAGCCTCCGTTAACCTGAAACAAGACCATTAGCACATGATCTGACGAGGCCAGGCTGGGGACTCCCAACGTCATGATTTCCCAATGTCGGCAGTCTTACAGAGTCCCCAGCAGAGGATTGGCTGCCAGTATGTCTGGCGAGACCAGGCCACCAAAGGGTTCAAGCAGGCCTCATATGGGGATCTGGGCCACTATCCTGGTCCCCATCCCTGCAGATTTAAGCAATTATTTTTAATCACCTTCCGCGGTAATTTATTCCACAATTTTACAACCCTTTGGGTGAAACAGGTTCACCAGACTTCCCTTCTTAGGCAGGAAGAAAGAGTTTACCTGTATACAGCACCTCGTCACATCTGTCAGGAACATTTTCAACCATTGCACACACACTTAATTACGTTGAAGTGCAGACTGGTGTTTTCCAGGCAAAGGTGGCAGCTATTTAATGCATGGCAATGAGAACAGCAAATCAATCGGTTTCCAGCTCTGCCGACCTACAAAACATGGAGTAGATGGCGGACAGCTTTGAGAAAGCTGGCAGCTCAAAAAAAAAACATGCAACTAAAAAATAGTCCAGAATGTGACCAGGGGCACTGCTTGAAGGCGAGGAAACAAGTTAAATTCCTTTATTACATTGGCGTTCTGGGGTGGCCCGGCCGAAACCCTCCCTGGTGGCCAAGTCCACTAAGCTGGTGATGGACAGCGGTGGACAATACACCCTGCCCCAACTTCCACCTCTCCAGTATGCCGCACTACCGCTCTCATTATGAGTGACTTCTGGTCCGCCGGGGGGAAAAAAGCCAAAGAGCGGAATTTCGGTCAAGAGGCCACCTCATCCACCATGGCGGTGAAAACAACAGAAATAGGGTGCCTGTGCCCTGTTTCCATGGGTGGGAAATTTCGGCCCCCAGATGTTTATTTTTCTGTGAAAATTGAAATCCAATGGCCTCTGAAAATAATTAGTTGCAATGGGAGTGCAGTGGGACATGAACTTGTCATGATTTAAGCTGTAGCTATATCCAATATTCTGTTACGTTATAGAGCAAAAGAATACAAGTACACCAATGTATAATTTTTGCAGTGGAGGATTTAAAAATTTCTGAAGGGGGCGAGGGAAGGGGGTTGTGCAGGGGAAGTGAAACATTTATTTTCTGGGGAGTGGGGGAGGGAATCATGGGACTTCCTCCCCAGGAAATATTGAACGTAGGCATTTTTAGTGCATTGTCCAGAATTTTGTAGAGTACTGAGATTTAACGAAGGTGACAGTAACCCTAGCAAATGAATACTTCTCTCCCCCAATCGTGAATTAGGCACATTTGAAATCAATATACACATTTAGAGCTAAAGCACCTACTGGCTAACCTTGTGCTCAGAGAATGTTTTATCCAGTGGCTTATCAACAACCCACCCACACTCTCCCCACCCCCCTCCCACCTCGCCAACCCCCTTCAAGTGGCCAAGTTCCTGTCTCCGTAACACTCTACGACACATGTACCTGTACTTCATATTAGGAGTCGCTCCCTCCCGCTCTTTATCCATGGGTCTCTATTGCTACATGTCCAATATAGTTAGAAGAGATTGAAAGAGTGAGAATTTTTCCACTGGAGCAGAAAAGGCTAAAAAGAAGATTTAATAGGAGTGTGTTCAAATTGTGAAGAGTTTTGATGGGGTGACTATGGAAAGTATTTCCTCTGGTTGGGGGAATCAACAAAGAAGGGTCATCAATTTAAAATTGTTGGAGCACAGAATGCTTTGCCATGCAGAGTTGAGGCAGCTACGATTATATCTTTTAAGGGAAAATGGATAAATATTTGAAGCAGAGGAGGATACAGGGTTATGGGACGGGAGCAGGGCAGTGGGATTAGATTTGAATTCTTCTAGCGAGAGCCCCTATCCATTTTGAGGGCCGGGCCTCATTTGCATTTGGTTGGCAGGCTGCTGGTAGAAATTGAGGACCTCGGGCAGCCCACTGACTCCAGTCCATTCCGTGGGAAGGGGAAAATCCTGGGGGAGGGATGGGGATTCCCGGAGCAGCAGCAGCCCAGGCTGGTTTAGCGCAGCAGCTCAGCTCCTCCCGGCTCCACAACAGTAAACACCAACTTATAAGAACATTTGGCCCATCGTGTCTGTGCCTCTTTGGTAGAGCTATCCAATTAATCTCACTCCCCTTCTCTTTCCCCATTGCCCTGTAATTGTTCCCTGATAGACTTTATTGAATTCCCTTTTGATTGTTACTATTGAATCAGCTGCTCCCACCGGTTTAGGAAGTGAAGAGTTCAGATTCGAAAAGATGTGATGAAGGATTGGAAGAGCATTACATAGGATACACAGCACAGAAACAGACTATTCGGCCCAACCAGTCCATACCAGTGTTTATGCTACACCCAAGCCTCCTCCAGTCTTTGCTCATCGAACTTTATCAGCATAACCCTCTATTCTCTTCTCCCTTGTATGCTTATCTAACCACCCCTTAAATGCATCGATACTATTCGCCTCAACCACTCCCTGTGATGGTGAGTTTCACATTCCTCACATTTATAAGAACATAAGAAATAGGAGCAGGAGTAGGCCATACAGCCCCTCGAGCCTGCTCCACAATTCAATAAGATCATGGCTGATCTGATCATGGACTCAGCTCCACTTCCCCGCCCGCTTCTCATAACCCCTTATCCCCTTATCGTTTAAGAAATTGTCTATTTCTGTTTAATTTATTCAATGTCCCAGCTTCCACAGCTCTCTGAGGCAGCGAATTCCATAGATTTACAAACCTCTGAGAGAAGAAATTTCTCCTCATCTCCGTCTTAAATGGGCGGCCCCTTATTCTAAGATTATGCCCTCTAGTTCTAGTCTCCCCCATCAGTGCAAACATCCTCTCTGCATCCACCTTGTCAAGCCCCCTCATAATCTTATACGTTTCAATAAGATCACCTCTCATTTTTCTGAATTCCAATGAGTAGAGGCCCAACCTACTCAATCTTTCCTCATAAGTCAACCCCCTCATCCCTGGAATCAACCTAGTGAGCCTTCTCTGAACTGCCTCCAAAGCAAGTATATCCTTTCGTAAGTATGGAAACCAAAACGGCACACAGTATTCCAGGTGTGGCCTCACCAATACTCTGTATAGCTGTAGTAAGACTTCCCTGCTTTTATACTCCATCCCCTTTGCAATAAAGGCCAAGATTCCATTGGCCTTCCTGATCACTTGCTGTACCTGCATACTATCCTTTTGTTTTTCATGCACAAGTATTCCCAGGTCCTGCTGTACTGCAGCACTTTGCAATCTTTCTCCGTTTAAATAATAACTTTCTCTTTGATTTTTTTTCTGCCAAAGTACATGACCTCACACTTTCCAACATTATACTCCATCTGCCAAATTTTTGCTCACTCACTTAGCCTGTCTATGTCCTTTTTGTGTCCTCCTCACACATTGCTTTTCCTCCCATCTTTGTATCGTCAGCAAACTTGGCAACGTTACACTCAATCCCTTCTTCCACGTCATTAATATAGATTGTAAATAGTTGGGGTCCCAGCACTGATCCCTATGGCACCCCACTAGTTACTGGTTGCCAACCAGAGAATGAACCATTTATCCCTACTCTCTGTTTTCTATTTGTTAGCCAATCCTCTATCCATGCTAATATATTACCCCCAACCCCGTGAGCTTTTATCTTGTGTAGTAACCTTGTCAAATGCCTTCTGGAAGTCCAAATACACCACATCCACTGGTTCTCCTTTATCCACCGTGTTCATTACATCCTCAAAGAATTCCAGCAAATTTGTCAAACATGACTTCCCCTTCATAAATCCATGCTGACTCTGCCTGATCGAATTTTGCTTTTCCAAATGTCCTGCTACTGCTTCTTTAATAATGGACTCCAACATTTTCCCAACCACAGATGTTAGGCTAACTGGTCTATAGTTTCCTACTTTTTGTCTGCCTCCTTTTTTAAATAGCGGCGTTACATTTGCAGCTCCTCTTCGGCTGGACCCCCAGCCGATACGGAGCGAAGGATGTGCAGTACATGCTCTGCCCGGTACTGCTACGTACGTCTGTGTGTGTTGAGCAATGTTGATATTGATGGAGGGATGTTGGCCAAGACACAGAGAGAATGGCCTGCTCATTCTCAAATCATGCTATCAACACCCACCTCAACTAGTAGAATGGGCAGTCAGGACCTCGGTGCTTATCTCAGCCACAGCATAGATGTTAACGGGACTCCTGGGATTTGAACCATTCCCAGAATAGTACACACATATTTTTACTTTTTCCGTTTCTGAAAAATATGCCTTGCTGATGACATGATCAGAGGTAGTGGTGCAGGAAAGGTGCCAACTATTAATAAACATACTCTGACCATTTGCTGGTTCATGAATGGTCATTTAAAACAGGTCAGATGCTTTGTCTCAGACTCAATAACCAGTCAACTTATTTTTTTTAAGTTGCAAAATGGACAGGAAGAAAGAGAGAATCCATAAAGTCAATCATGATTCCAAGTTTGATTTTTAACAGAGATTGAGAAGAAATACAAACCAGCAGAGATTTATCCAGACGTACAACTCTCGGATTGGACATCTTTCCAGGTACACTGGGCCAGATGGTTGATGGGAAACAATTATTATGTACAAACTATAATTCCAGTCCAGCTAATAAAGAAACGGGGTCCCTTGTGCAGCCCCTGCTTCCTGTGGGCTATGTTTCAGGAATCATGTTTCCACACAGCCACCTTGCCTGGCTGCCCGGTGGCACCCCCATGGCAGACCCTGTGTAGCCAGAGATGAGCCTTGCTTCCCATCCCGAGAGTGCACAGCAGACATGCTGTGTCCAATGGCACAGGGAAAGAATCTCAAATGGCTTAAGAGCAGAGAAAGAGAGAGGGTGGCGTCACAATGTGTACAAGAGGCCATGATTATCATTTTACTGAATTATAATCATAAATTAACAATGGCCCATTAAGCTAACAGCCACTGGGCCTTCCTAGTATTATACAGCAGCAGTATGACTGTGTGATTTGCCCACAAATCAGATTTTAATAACCTAATCTATTTAACTATCTTGCTCTGAAGCTAAAGTGAAGATGAAATTCTTTAATCTGATCAAAAGGGAAGCTCAATCACTCCCGCTGTGTTTTTTTCCATTTAACCAGATTCATCTTCAGTCTTTACTTACTGAAATTGATTTTTTTTTCCATTTCATAGCTAAACAGAAAACTACCGCACTTTTAACTTTGTCCAAAGTATTATTAATTGTCCACATTTAAGTCAAATTTTTTTTTTTAAAGATTGCAGGCTGCAAAAGAGGTCCCTTCTATTTAACAAATCAGCTCCTGCTTTAAATATAACTCATCTGAAAGTACTCACTGTGGAGAATGGGGAAAGTCCTGATATAGCCACACAAGATTGGCAGGCCCCAGGTTTGATTCCAGTTCTGTGGTCGGTTCATGAATCCTCAGCCGGAACAGCAAAGGGAATTTCAATGACCATGGGCTCGGGGGACAGAACTCCCACTGCGGATTGCCATTCAACTCCTGTTGTAAAATGTGCTTGTGCGGAGACTAGACTCAGGTTCAGCTTTGATGTTCATCGAATCGTACAGCACAAAAGGAGGCCATTTGGTCCATCGTGCCTCTGCTGCTCCTTTGACAGAGCTATCTAGTTTATTCCACGTTCCTGCTGGTTCCCCGTAGTGCTGCAAATGTTTCCTTTTTAAGTACAAGTAACTTTTGAAAGTTACGATTGAACCTACTGAGTATTTGAGTTATGAGGAAAGATTGGGTAGGCTGGGTCTGTTTTCTCTGGAACAGAGGAGGCTGAGGGGAGACCTGATTGAGATGTATAAAATGATGAGGGGACTAGATAGAGTGGATAGGATAAACCTATTTCCCTTAGCAGAGGGGTCAACAACTAGGGGGCATAGATTTAAAATAGGAGGAGGTTTAGAGGGGATTTGAGAGGAAATGTTTTCACCCAGAGGGTGGTGGGGGTCTGGAACTCACTGCCTGAAAGGATGGTAGAGGCAGAAACCCTCACCACATTTAAAAAGTGCTTGGATGTGCACTTGAAGTGTCGTAACCTACAAGGCTACGGACCAAGAGCTGGAAAGTGGGATTGAACTGGAAAGTGGGATTAGGCTGGATAGCTTTTTGTCGGCCGGCACGGAGACGATGGACTGAATGGCCTCCCTCTGTGCTGTAAATTTCTATGATTCTATGATACTTCCACCATCCTTTCAGGCAGTGCTTTCCAGACCGGATATTATGTTGTCCATAGTTTAAATGCTTGTCAGTGCCTGTTGACTGGTTTCGCACAAGAAGACTGGCAATTTGGGTAAGGTATCAGATAGCTACCCATGGAATTCTACCCAGTAAGATTCGGTCAGCCAATAACTTCAGAAGTGGTGAAAAAATAGAAAAAAAAATTAATTAGAAACCAGTGTTGAATGTTGGGGGCAAATAATTCTTGTGATATTAAGTCACTTCAATGCGGTTTTAAAGCTCCATTTCTTACTCTCTTACAATTTAACTGAACACAGTAATTTAAATACGACAGATTAATAAGTTATCTTTTGCGATAAAGAGGTAAGCTTTGGGTCACAGTGCAGCCAATTAAGTAAAATCAGAGCAATATTACAAAACGAGAACAATCCATAATTGACTCTTGAAATGCTCAGATCCAAATAATTTTAGTGCATAATAATGTTAAAATTTTAATTTTAATTTTTCATCTATAGTTGATTCTCAATGGGTGCAGTTCCACAGGAAGCCGAATGTCAGTTTGGCTCAATTGGGGGGTCATCGCGCCTCTAGTCCTAAGGTCATGGATTGGTGCCACACTCCAGACAGTTGAAAACATAATCTAGGCTGACATTTCAGTGCCGTACTGAGGGAGTGCTGCACGGTCAGAGGTGCCGTCTTTCAGATGAGACTTTAAACCAAGAACCCGTCTCCCTATTCAGGTGGATGGAAAATATCCTGTGGCACTATTGAGAGAGCAGGGAGTTATCTGGGTGTCCCAGCCACATTCCTCCCTCAAACTCCACCACAAAAAACAGATGAACTGGCCAATTAGCTCATTCTCTGCTTGTGGGACAGTGCAACTTCAAAAGTGATGCATTGGATGCAATAAGATTGTTTTATAAATGCAAGTTCTTTCTTCCCCTCACAATGCCGTGTGTGATTGCATGTCACAGGCAAATCAATAATTAAGTGCCCCATCAAAGTAAGTGCTGGTCCAGCTCAGTGGGAATCAAAGCAAAACACAGAACTGTCCATAATTCAGTGCTGGCTTGCAATCTCATTCAGAGCTGAGGCAGGTGGAGAAGTTCATCCTGGTGGGTTAAGGTGCTCTTCTGAGATTGGAGTTAAAGCACATTGGTTGAGACGGAGCAGAAGAAGCTTATTCTGCAGTTGTCATGTGCTATGCCTGATGTAGGCTGGCTTGATGTAGATATTGGGTGACAGAAAACAGAAAGATCTTGCCAGCATTGGTCTCAATGAGCAAAGACTCAAAAACAGTTTAAAGGTTTCAATTATCCCCAGTTATCTGTTCCGTTTTTGAGGCACGCGCCGCTTTATTTGGCGTGAAATTAAATATCCAAGTTTCCCAAAGTTTCTGCGCCAGCATAACTCAATTAGGTACGATTTTTTTAGGTTACGTTTTTTTGTAACCAGATGTCTGCGTCAATTTGTCACATTTAAGCAAGTTTGGCCAACTTACATTTCTCCTAGGACGGCGTATGTGACCACTCCCAAAAACCTCCTGGGTATTTAAGAAAAACCAGCGCACATTAAAAAATTGGCACAGAAAAAAGCCATTGTTTATATGCGAAGTTTTGGAGGGAGTCAAAAAGACAAAGAATATGCATCATGATGCTTAATTTTTTCAAACTCAAAAGGGAGAAAATGGAAGTCTTATGCAATTCTTTAATTCAAAGTGCCACGCCACCACCAAACGTCTCCTCACTGGGCTCGAGGGTCAGAGCGTCGGCCGGCAGAATCGCCCCCCCATCCGGACATGGGGGCTGAGCTTCAAAAGAAGCCCAGAGGGGGGTTGGGGAAGGGGCGTGTGTGGAAGCTAAACCAAAGGGATGAGAAGCCCTGCACTATCAGCTTCAAAAGAAGCCCGGGGGCGGGCGGGGGGGTGGGGGCAGTGTGGACGCTGAACTGCTGTGTCCGGGCGAGGGGGCGATTCTGACAGAGACCCTCGAGCCTGGTGAGCAGACATTCATTCAGTGGGGTGGTGCTTAGAAAAAAATCTAAAATTAAAGAATTGCATTAGACTTTGTTGACCCAAATGTCCTCATTGAATGCCTAGCTTCCCATTCTAAGCAAGCCTATTGTGCATGCGCAGACCTCGGTGTGGTGCATACTAGGTCATCGACCTTGGGGAGAGAGAAAGAGAGAGAGAGAGCGGAGAGAAGCTTTAACTCCTTGTCCTGCTATTTTGAGCTCCTTGCAAAGCTACAATTTAATTATGGGGGCAATATTGACAATGCCATACCTCGTGCAAGCCTTCTGCATGATGGTGCTGCGGAGGAGACGATTGATTCAACATCGTCGCATGAGGAACCTCAGAGCACGTGGGGTGATGGGCAGGAGGCCTTACCCACGTCGGGTATATCGAGGCAAGTGTTCATACCTGCACCTGAGTGATGTAGACTGTGTGAGAAGGCTGTGTTTCTGCAAAGAATGTGTAACCGAGATCTGTGAGTTAGTAAAAGCAGACCTGCAACCTAGAAGCATCAGGAGGACTGCTATGTCAGTTGAAGTGAAGATTACAGCTGCACTTTCATTCTATGCATCTGGATCGTTCCAGGCCACAACTGGGGATGTGTGCACCATTTCTCAATGTGCAACACATATCTGCATACAGCAGGTGACTGCTGCACTATATGTCCGGAGGAATGACTACATAAAGTTCCCCATGACCATCCAGGCAATGCGTGACAGGGCTGTGGGCTTCTCCAGGATTGCTGGCTTCCCAAAGGTACAGGACTGCATTGATTGTACCCACATCACCTTGCGAGCATCTTTGGAAGATTCCGAGATGTACAGGAACAGAAAAGGCTTCCACTCCGTTAATGTGCAGCTTGTGTGTGACGACATGCATCGCATCATGACAATTGATGCAAGATACCCTGGGAGCACCCGTAATGCGTTCATCCTATGCGAAAAAGCTGTAACTGGCACATTTCAGCAGAGCCAGAAGGGCAGAGCTAGCTACTGGGAAACAAAGGATATGGCCTCGCCACCTGGCTCATGACACCCTTACGCATAACCTGGATGGAAGCTGAGTTGGAATACAACATGTCGCACATTGCAACACGCAGCATAATAGAGAGGACCAGTGACATCTTGAAGCAGCATTTCTGATACCTGGACCATTCCGGAGGCTACTTGCAATACTCCCCTGAGATTGTCGGTCAGTTTACTGTTGTGTGCTGCATGCTGCATAACTTAGGCATCATGAGGCAGCAGCAACTGGTAGTGGAAGAGACATCTGAGGTGAGAGTAGCTGATGATGAGGAGGAAGATGCAAATGACGAGGAGGAGGAGGAGGAGGAAGCCATGTAACTACCTGAACCCAGAGCACGACGGCGGAGGAGGGCAGGCTGTCATGCCCCTTTAACGATTGCTCAAGCCTTGCGCCAGCAGTTCATTCATGAATGCTTTGCTGCCTGAAGGCTCAGCGACCACTATTCCAAATGGACCATATTTACTGTTTGGACCTGTTCCGTAATGTTGTGTTGTGTTAATGGAACAAATAATGGAAATTAATCAGTTATAATTTAAAATATATTTTATTCAAAAGTTTAACACTTGTTTGTACTTAACTTTACTTTAATAAAAATATTCTTGTATCAAACTTTAAAGTTTTCAATTAAGATCACTTACAAACTTTAAGATCACTTACAAACTTTTAAACTTGTAAATTTACATAACTTACAAAAATTTTTACTTTGAGAACAGTTACAACAGTAACAACAATATAACAACAGCAGCAAAGAAAGGCTGCACCCATCTCTCCTCCACCTTATTCTAAGACTGCCCGCTGCGCTTGGTCTTGGTGACTCCACCCCTGCCCGCAGGTGGTGGCGCGGCATTTCTCAGGTTGGTACCAAGCTTATTCTTTCTGGTATCTCGGGCAATGCACACTTCTTGATGGCGGGGGCGGGAGCGGGGGGGTGCCAGGGGGGCAGGTGGTAACGTGGAAGCCCCGGTTTGGGCCTCTTCAGAGGCTGGTCTGGTGACTGGAGTGGGAGTGGCAGTCGATTCTGTCAATGGGCGCGGGGTCTGGGCGTGTTCCCTTAGTGCAGCAGCTAACTCTGACATTCCCTCCCTCATGTGCCCTGACAGTGTCTCAACTACCTGAAACATTCCCTCCTTCATGTGCCCAAACAGTGTTCCCATTTCTCGTGAGAATGTTGTTACTTCTCCCGACAGTCCTGATACCCCATTACCCACCCCACTGATGGTGTCCAGGAGTGAACGCATAAGGTCAATGCACTCCGCACTCATTGCCATCATCTGAACCACATCAGTTAGATCCTGCACCTCAGGATGTCCTGCACCTCAGGAGAGCGCTGTCGAGTTCTCCTTCCCCTCCTAACCCTGGGTGTGCCTCGCCGCATCCCACTGCGACCCACAGCCTCGGTCTGTAAGAAACCATGGAATGTCCCAACACTCGTACCACTCAGGAAAGGGCCTGGCATCTCAATGGGTGGCACCTGCACCTCCTCCAGAGTGAGTACAACAGTGAGGGCTTCATCCATCCCCTCCCCCTCACCCCCATGCTCTTGGTCTGGAACGTGGGATTAGATGATGTTCTCCTCTTCAGGCTCATCCTTCTGCGTCTGAATCTTCTTCTGCATCGGCTTCAGTCTCGTCAGGGTTGGCCTCAAGTTCTGCAAAATATAACAGAACAGACAAATGGTTAACAGCAGAGGAGGGGGCAGGGTGGCATGAGTAGGCTCACATAGCACAGGCAGCAGGCTCATTTGAAGGACCATGATGAATGATAGCACATTGCATCAACCGAAGCGTAGTTGATGGAGACATCCCCATGAACCGAAGCATGGCTAGCCCGTGCAGTAGTTGACTTTTAGCAAAGCCAGAATGTGGAATTTGCAGGACTTACCCTCTCTCGAGTGTGGGCCCAGCTTGTGCAGTGGTGGTTGCTTTTCTCCAGGCAGGACCAATCAAAGCAGCGACCCTCTCTTCCAAGGGTGTCAGTGGGTGCATTTGTCGGGCCTCCTCCTGTTCGAGTTCTTTCCCTTTTGTTGTGTGCCACCTTCCTCTGCAATGATGAAAATATAACATTTCAGAGAGGGTGTCTTTCTGCTGGGTGGAACATATACAGATGGTTATATTTACAATTGCAATTCCAGTGAATAAATGAAAATATTACTTACACTAACTACTTGACCAAGGTCCTGCCACTTCTTTTTGCACTGGCCTCCAGACCTCGGGGTGGTCACCATTGCACAGTAATCTTTCAGTTGGTTCCAGTGTTTCTTCATTTCTTTTGCTGAAACTTTTATGTGATCTCTGCTGGTGTCCAGCTCATGCCACCTGGCCTCAATTACAGTAACTAGTGCCTCCACTTCATCTGGTGAGAAATTCTTGGTCCTTGAGCCGCATTGCATATTGTATTGACGCTCCGATTTTTCCACTGAAAATTAAAGTTCTCACACACAACTGATTCTTTAAAAATGGCTGAACGCAGACCGGGAGCTTACTGGGCACGCACGCCCATAGTAGTCACGTCAAAACCACTTTTTTTCCCGTGCATGCGCAGAAATGGGGGCATCATTTTTCCGGCGCAGACATTAGGCTCCACCCCCTGAAGCTAAAGGACTGGCTGCGCATCGCCAATTTCAAAAAATAGAATGGGGAAACTTACAAGTTACTTTTTTGGAGGAGTCAGGGCCAAAAATAACGGGTGTAAGGCTTGCAATACTCCAAAAAAAGGCTTTGGGGAAAATTGAGCCCAATACGTGAAAGGAAAGTTAAAAAGTGTGGTGGTTTAATGGTGAGTCATGCTGACAGTATTGTATCTTGATTTAAAAAACTGAAATGATCGAGGAACCATGACAGCAGCCTATGGAGACTGAAGCTACATTGTGAGGACTACAGTTGGCTGACATCAAGTTATTGAAATCTGAATTGCAGCCAGATCACAGTCTCATCATTACTGTACATATTTGGGTTCTCAGATACCCCCAAGTGTGGTATAATTTCCATCCTCCCATAATTAAACATGTGGGCACAGCACCCACAGGATATCTAGAAGCCAAAGTAGGTTTTGCAGCTTGAACTAGAGAACCACCAACGTATTGAATTGCCCTTCCTGCACACACACTGTGCCTGAGGTTATTTCCAACCCAGAATGTCCAAAATCACAAACCAAACAGGATATTTTCAGCTCACGATCTCCCAATTGCCTCTCACACACTACTCAATACCCTAAGGTGCCATCCCTACACTCTGCCCTTTTACACCATTCAATACTATAAAAGTCACAATCTCCCAAACTACATACCTTAGACCACTAAATACCCCAAGACCACAGCACCCCGGTCCCTCCCCCAGGATGACGCCCATCCACCCACCCCGAAGAGAACGATCCTTACACAATGTGTATACTTTCCAGGAGAAGTCACCAGCGGCAATGAGCAGAGGAACTCTGACTGATTTCCCCCCCCACCCCCTGCTGACCTCAAGTCAATTGTCATGCCCTTGGGCTGAGACCAGCTAAGTTGGCTCTGAGCAGAGATCAAACTGGGACCTAGTGGTCTTTAGTGCTTCAGGATCTTAAAAATGCACTCCTTGTTGTGTTTGCTGTTTGCTGCTGTTTGTATAAGACTTAAATGGCTAGAATTTGTGCAGTGCCCCATTTCGGGCGATAAGTTTTGCAGGAGCCGGGCACTACACAATTCCAGTGGATGCAAACTTCCGTTTCAGCGCTCCAGGATGGAAGTGGAGCACTAAATCAAGCGCAACCACTTCCCTTGGAGCGCTAAACGGAGCCAAAGAGGCGGTAGCAACAGAACGCTGCACAATGTTCCGTGCAGTGCTGCCGGATTCACAGGCTCCTTCCCTCCTTTAAAGGGAAGGGCCGATGCTGAGGTCATTTCATGGGTAAGGCTTCGACTGGTCGGCGATGGCACCTGCGATCGGCGAAGATCAGCCCCAAGCACGCTAACAGATTGCAGGCTGATCAACTGCGGCATTGGAAACATTCAAAAAGCAGCACAATGGGATGAACATTTATTTTTGACCTGCCTGACCACTAATGCCTTTAACTACTAATCCCCCAGCGGCCGTCCGGGCTCACACAGCCTCCCGCAGCTGCCGTTATTGACGCCCGGCGATGCTTCAGCGGCGGAAGCAAATTTATAATCCGGAGCGCTGCCCCAGATGATGTCACGATCTCCGGGGTGCAGGAAATCAGAGCGGTAAGGTGTAGCGCCAGCGCTAATCCACCATGCAAGTTCACGGGCGTTGGTACTTGTGTCACACCCGGTCAGTACACGCTAACAGGAAGCGCAAGGAAGGCCAATTTCTCCCGCAAAATGTTGACACAAACGAACTGTAAATAGATTTGAAACACACGTCTTAAAGTGACACGAGTTCACCTGCTTTAAGATGTTCTGACACTACATAATACAACCTCTAAAAGGACTGCAGGCCCCACTCTCCGCATTAAGTGCATGGTTTAATTTATACAGTTGAGTGTTGAGAGAACTGACAGTACCATAGACCCGTGACAATGAGGGCCCTCGAATATGTCATTGGGTTAAGGCCTCCTGTTCCGTCAAAATCAATATGGACGTCATTAATATAGATTGTAAATAGTTGGGGTCCCAGCACTGATCCCTATGGCACCCGACTAGTTACTGGTTGCCAACCAGAGAATGAACCATTTATCCCTACTCTCTGTTTTCTATTTGTTAGCCAATCCTCTATCCATGCTAATATATTACCCCCAACCCCGTGAGCTTTTATCTTGTGTAGTAACCTTTTATGTGGCACCTTGTCAAATGCCTTCTGGAAGTCCAAATACATTACATCCACTGGTTCTCCTTTATCCACCGTGTTCATTACATCCTCAAAAAATTCCAGCAAATTTGTCAAACATGACTTCCCCTTCATAAATCCATGCTGACTCTGCCTGATCGAATTTTGCTTTTCCAAATGTCCTGCTACTGCTTCTTTAATAATGGACTCCAACATTTTCCCAACCAAAGATGTTAGGCTAACTGGTCTATCGTTTCCTGCTTTTTGTCTGCCTCCTTTTTTAAATAGGGGCATTACATTTGCAGTTTTCTCATCTGCTGGGACCTCCCCAGAATTTTGGTAAATTACAACCAATGCATCCACAATCCCTGCAGTTACTTCTCTTAAGACCCTAGGATGCAAGCCATCAGGTTCAGGGGATTTATCTGTCTTTGGTCCCATTATCTTACTGAGTACCACCTCCTTAGTGATCATAAGGGAGCTACTTCACACATTTACAACAGAGCTGCCATTTCCAAATCTAGGTTTTACCAAAAGGTTGAAGTGTAGCTTTAAAAGAAAGATCTTGCATTTATATAGTACATTTCACTACCTCAGGACATCAAAGCGCTTTACAGATAATAAAGTACTTTTGAAGTGTTATCACTGTTGTAATGCAGGAAACGTGGCAGCCAAATGGTGCACAGTAAGATCCCATAGACAGCAATGTGATAATGACCAGGTAATCAGCTGTAGTGATGTTGGCTGAGGGATAGACATATAGACATTGGCAAGGACAAAGAAAGGAAAGGGAAAGGAAAAGGAAAAGAAAAAGGAACAGAAAAAGAAAAAGACGTGGACTTATATAGCGCCTTTCACGACCACCAGACATCTCAAAGCGCTTTACAGCCAATTAAGTATTTTTGGAGTGTTACTGTTGTAATGTGGGAAACACGGCATCCAATTTTCTGGGGAGACCTCCCCTCAAAATCTTGGCATAGGATTTTTTACATCCACCTGAGGGGGCAGACGGGATCTTAGTTTAACACCTCATCCAAAAGACAGCACCTCCGACAGTGCAGCACTCCTGCCAGCACTGCACTGGAGTGTCAACCTGGATTTTTCACAAGTCCCTGGAGTGGGACCTATAACACATATTTTGAGGAACTGTCAAAAAAGCTAACAAAAAAAGACAGACACCATTGGGTAAGAATTAATCTGGGTCCATTTTCTGGGTACCTCATGTGCTTGCATCAATAGGCCAGAGGAGCGATGGGGGGGATGGGGGGGGGGGGGGAAATCAGTCCTCTAGCCTCATGAATATTTGGCTCTCTCGGTGGGTAACTGCAGTGCAGCATGCGATGGTGCATGGCTAGATAAGGGAGAGAAGAAAAAAATCGCAGCATCCCTGCTCCCAGAGGTGGGGTGGTGGGGGTGAGGGGTCACGGTGTGGAGGTCGGGTGGGGAAACAATGACAGGGTTCCTGCAGACCAGGACTGAATAGCCTGTCAATCATCATCATCATAGGCAGTCCCTCAAAATCGAGGAAGACGTGCTTCCACTCCTAAAGTGAGTTCTTTGGTGGCTGAACAGTCCAACATGAGAGCCACAGACCCTGTCACAGGTGGGACAGATATTCGTCGGGGGGAGGCGGGGTGGCACGGATTTACCATACGCTCCTTCCGCTGCCTGCGCCTGATCTCTTCACGCTCGCAGCATTGAGATTCGAAGAGCTCAACGTCCTCCCGGATGCACTTTCTCCACCGAGGGCGGTCTTCGGCCAGGGTCTCCTAGGCATCAGTGGTCATGTCGCACTTCACCAGGGAGGCTTTGAGGGTGTCCTTGCACTGTTTCCGCTGCCCACTTTGGCTCGTTTGCCATGAAGGAGCTCCGCATAAAGCAGTTGTTTAGGGAATCTCGTGTCTGGCATGCGAACTAAGTGGCCTGCCCAACGAAGCTGATCTAGCGTGGTCAGTGCTTCAATGCTGGGGATGTTAGCCTGGTCGAGGACACTGATGTTGGAGCACCTGTCCTCCCGGGGATTTGCGGGATCTTGCGGAGACATCGTTGGTGATATATCTCCAGCGACTTGATGTGTCCACAATGCAAGTTCATTGGATATATTCAAGAGGGAATTTAGAAGGATGAGAGGGGATCTCATAGAAACATACAAGATTCTGACGGGACGGGACAGGTTAGATGCGGGTAGATTGTTCCCGATGTTGGGGAAGTCCAGAACCAGGGGACACAGTCTTAGGATAAGGGGTAGGCCATTTAGGACTGAGATGAGGAGAAACTTCTTCACTCAGAGAGTTGTTAACCTATGGAATTCACTGCCGCAGAGAGTTGTTGATGCCAGTTCATTGGATATATTCAAGAGGGAGTTGGATATGGCCCTTACGGCTAAAGGGATCAAGGGGTATGGAGAGAAAGCAGGAAAGGGGTACTGAAGGAATGATCAGTATCGAATGGTGGTGCAGGCTCGAAGGGTCGAATGGCCTACTCCTGCACTATTTTCTATGTTTCTATGTGTCTTCTGAAAGTCGTCCATGTCTCTGACCCATATAGGAGGGCGGGAATTACTACAGCCCTGTAGACCATAAGCTTGGTGGTAAGTTTGAAGGCTTGGTCTTGAATACTTCTTTCCTCAGGCAGTCGAAGGCTGCACTGGCGCACTGGAGGCGATGTTGAATCTCCGCATTAATGTCTGCCTTTGTTGACAAGAGGCTCCCGAGGTATGGGAAGTGGTCCACGTCGAGAGCTGCGCCGCGAATCTTGATGACTGGGGGGCAGTGCTGTGCAGCGCAGCAAGGACAGGTTGGTGTAGGACCTTTGTCTTACAGATGTTAAGCGTAAGGCCCATGCTTTCATATGCCTCGGTGGATACATTGACTATATCCTGGAGTTCAGTCTCCGAATGTGCGTAGAGGCAGGCGTCGTCCGTGTACTGCAGTTCAACGGCAGAGGTTTGGGTGGTCTTGGACCTGGCCTAGAGACAGCGTAGGTTAAACAATTTCCCACTGGTTCTGTAGTTTAGTTCCACTCCGGAGGGGAGCTTGTTGACAGTGAGGTGGAGCATAGGAATGAGGAAGATTGAAAAGAGGGTTGGAGCGATGGCGCAGCCCTGTTTGACCTTGGTTCGGACGTGGAATGAGATCTGTAATGAATCCGCTGGTAAGGATCACAGCCTGCATGTCGTCGTGGAGCAGGCGAAGGACGGTGACAAACTTTTGGGGGCACCCAAAACGGAGGAGGATGCTCCATAAGCCCTCACAGTCGACAGTGTCAAAGGCCTTTGTAAAGTCGAAAAAGGCCATGTATAAGGGCTGGTGCTGCTCCCTGCATTTTTCCTACAGTTGTCGTGCTACAAAGATCATGTCCGCTGTCAATACTCACCGTTGTCAATAATCAGCCTGTCAATACTCACTGTCCAATCCCATACTTTAAGAACTGGGCAAGATACAGATAGCAAGGGGCACCCCAGGATGTATTGCCAGTTTGCACAAGGGGGAGAGAAAACAGGAGAAAGTCGCGGTGAAAAACTGTGGGATGGATGAATTTAGTAACAGGTCAAAGGTCGCTGGGGGATAATTGCCACATTGGTGGAGGGATTTTTGAAGCAAGTTGTTTAACTTCACCATTTGGGGGGGGAAAATAAGGAACCTTCTCAAAGAAATCAGTCAGCAACATTTCAATAATTGGTCCATCCTGAGAGATGGGTTCAACTCCTGGACCTGTATCTAAGGAGGAAAAGGAGCCCAATCTCTGTTCACTTAGAAGCCAATCACTTGCTGTCATTAGCTGAATTATGGTGTGTGGATGTAGGACTGACTCCATGAACCGACCCACCGCTTTGATAATTTGTTGGCTGGAAAAAAATTATCAAAGCGGTGGGTCGGTTCATGGAGTCAGTCCTACATCCACACACCATAATTTCCATACAGGTGTGTGAAGCAAAGAGCCACCTGAATTAAAGAGCAAACTTATATTTATAGAAAAGACAGACTTGTATTTATGTAGCCCTTTTCGTCACTTCAGGACATCTCAAAGCGCTTTCCAGCGGAGCACATAAATTAGGACAATGATGGCAAGAATTCACACGGGGAAATTTTTTTTTAATTCCTAGGTTTTTTTGTTACAAATATCGAAAAAGGAGAAACATGTTAAAATAAACAGCTATCTACATATTATTTCAGAGTTTAATTTGTCGCCACCTCTAATTACCACTTGGCCTCAGTGACTGTTGGAGAGACGAGGGATGAAAGGAAATAACGATTATGGGTGTTAAATTGATTAACAGCATTCATAGAAATAGCAAGCTTAAAGCATGGACATTAATCTTTGGTGAGGGAAGATTTATTCTCAGAGTACTTCAATCATCTAGCCCCAAAAGCTCATGGCAAATGGATACCTGGGGGCGGGGAGGAGGGGAGGGAGGGGGGGAGAATGAGTTGCAAGGCTGAAATCTGCTGCGTTCATAAACTATGACAGTAAATGATGACAGGTTTCCAACTGCAAGCTGAATCCTGATTTAAGACGATGGCCTTAGACCCATTCCCTGGTCTCAGGTGTTTTATTATGTGACGTATGTTGTGTTTGATTAAAGCGCTGCTTATTCGTTCTGAATACAGAATATCGGCTGCTGTGCCCTCAGCCTGCAGTGCTGCGTGGTCGGTCACAAAAGGACAAGGCCTCCCGGCATCAACAAGAGGTTATTAATGGGACTACAGCCAAATACTGCAGATGCTGGAAATCTGAAATAAAAACAAAGTGCTGGAGGTGCCTCAGCAGGTCAGACAGCATCTGTGGAGAGAGAAACAGGGTTAATGTTTCAGGTCGGTGACCTTTGGTCAGAACTTAGTGGGGTTTGATCACTTGGCAACATACTACGATTTAGCCAGGTCAGTCCAAATCATTGGTGCACCACAAATACCAGGATGTTTTTAAAAATTGGTGAAGTTTGACCAAATAACTCCAGGGTGTACACTCGCTTTGCTCTGCAACTCCAACATCCATTTTAACACGTCCCCTCCCCCAGTGCCACCAGGAACCACAGCCTTGCTAAGCATAGCGCCACCAGGTGACCATGGTTATATGGAAACCTGGCTGGAGGGATGTGGCACATTTGTCACCGGGTTTACCAGCCTGTGTGTATGTGGGTTTTGTACAACGGGTTTCTTGACTTCTGCAGCCACAGTTCTCCTTGCTGGCTAGGAACAACTGTTATTGATGAGATATTACTTTATCTAATAGGGCTCTGAAATATTAGGACATATTGGAATATGTAATAATCTATAATTAAAACAGAATCTCAAAATCTTGTCAAACACATGTGCATAATCATCACCTGTAGCGAGTGCTGCTGTTGCAAAAAAGTTGTTTCCACGGTAACCACTAACTCATGGCGTTTCCAATCTGCACATATATATATATATATTTATATACACATATATATTTGTTAAACAACATTATTATGAACTTGCAAGGGCTGGTGAAGTTAATCTCCCGTTCAGGGACTCAGACAACTATTTTCCTTCTCCAATTTTCTTCCCATTTCTGAAGGCCAAGGGGGGTCATTTTAACCGAACGCACCAGTGGGGGAACAGACGGGTTTGGGTACGCCGCCTCTTTTACACCTCATTAAGGCCAACCCCAATCCGCCCGTCAACCCGCTGGCAGGTTAGGTCAAAATCACCCCCAATTGGCCCAATGTGCCGCACCTCACCCACGTGGTACTCTTCAGGTGTGAGTGGCGGCAGGCTATTTAACCATGGGGCTAGAGCGAGGAATCATTCAAACTCAAACCGTGCCGCATGATTGATTGAGCTCGAGTATGACTGACTGTTTCTTTTAAAAGTTTTAATGGCATGATATTCAAATTCAAGATGTGCCAGGAAGTCTTTTCTGGGATATAGAGAGTGCTGTTCTGTACAAATCAAATGATACCAAGGCTGAAAGGGTTAAATTACGAGGACAGGTTGCATAAACTTGGTTTGGATTCCTTTGAATGAAGAAGGTTGAGGGGTGATCAAACCGAGGTGTTTAAAATGATTAAGGGATTTGATAGAGTAAACACAGAAGAACGATTCCTTCTGATAGGAGAATTCAGAACAAGGGGACACAATATTATGAGAGCTAGGGCATTTTGGAGTGAAATCAAAAAACAGCTTTTTCCTACACAAAGAATGGTGGAAATCTAAAATTCTCTCCCCTAAAACATAAGTGTGGATGTTGGGTCAATTGAAATTTTCATACTGCGATCGACAAATTTTTGTTAGGTAAAGGTATCGAGGAATATGCAGCAAAAGTGGCTAAATGGAGTTGAGATTCAGATCAGCTGTGATCTAACTGAATGGCGGGACAGGCTCGAGGGGCTTAATGGAATACCCCTGTTCCTACGTAAGCCAAACCCGCATCTCAAGGCAAGGATCGTGCTCGAAGATCTAGGACAATGGAACTCACCCAGAAGAGTGATCGAAGGTTCAAGAGCTGAAATAAGAGTTAACAGCGATTTGTGACCATTTATTTACTATTTGGTGTACAAGACCATGGAATTCGTCTACTTCAGTTGGAAAATTCCACAAGTTAATTGTTGAGCTAACTGTTCAGATTTGTGTCAGGAAAGGAGTGTTCAGATTTACAGAATCTCGACAAACTGTGGAAATCAGTCACTGACCTCAGAGTAAAACTGTTTGTGGCAGAAAATAAGCATTTCTCAAATCCCAGAAGCAGTCTGATCAGTTGATACCAAACTACTCACAAACAAACATCAGCAAGATGTAAAATGGCCTGTTACAAGTTTTTTCTTTCTCCATCTAATCCAGTCTAACATGCCAACCTTTTCAACATCAGATTTGTAATAACAAGGTCCCACTGTGCACTGGATTCATATTGGAAAAAATATATATATTTCACAGTGACTGAACTGGTCGATAAGAATCAGAAATTTTATAAAAGGAAACTGCCTGCCTTAATAAATTGTCCACTTTAGCAATTTAGTCACAAACGACAATGTTTATGGCAGCTGGGGATTTTTTTTGTAATGGTTTTGCAAAGCCTTCCAAATATCCTTGAATTATGAATCTTCCCTTTTGTAGGTTTATCACCACTAAAATTATATTTGCTTTTCACAATACTCACCCAGTCTCCAGGCGAGCTTGTACAGTCCGCAGACTCTTTGGCCTCGATATTTACAGGAGGGTGCCGAAGAGGCCGAAAACAATTCACTCTCCTGTCCATCGTTTGGGGGGGGGGGCAGGTCGTTAATATCAAGGTCTTCATTTCAGATTTTTTTTAATTTGACACCGACGCAAAACATCTCCAACAGGACTCATTTAACTCATAGTCAGTCATTTCCTTTGAATCTTAACTAAGCTCTTTTTTCTCTCTCAATATCAATTACGGTGAGATCTGCCCGAGTAAGATAATCTCTGACAAAAAAAATCTCCTTGCATGTTTTCTCCCTATAAGAGGCAGGAGGAGCACTACTACAGGCCCTCCAACCTCAGCCAGGTACGGATATTCAACCTTAAAATGCCCACCAAATTGAGCACAATTTGTAAGTGGTTTATACATCCCACTAGATCTCGAACCGCAAGCTGCAAGGTTACGGAGAAACACAGCAACACACAATCAAACCATGTTATAATTGTGCAGGAAGATCTTCAGCTATCGAGTGTTACAAAGGATGGTTATTCAAATATTCTCATTCAAATCCCAAGGGTACAGCATTTAATATAGGTCCTGATCCCATCTTTTAAATGTGCAATACATGTTATTCTGATAAATGCTCACAATGATAAACTGTAGTAACCTGCCCTGCGGCCTAATCTTTGGGATAACTATCTTTCTCCAGAATTCTCTCCACTACGTTTTACACCTCACTCCTTCCGGAAACCTATTTCAACACCCTGAGTCCTCTTTTTAATCTTGGCAGTGGAGAGTTCAAAGTTATGCTGTGGGAGGCGGGTTTTAACAATGCGAATTTCAAAAACGGAGCAGATTGCAGAGCTGGGGCAGGGCAGGAAATGGGATAGAAATTATTTGAAGACATGAACATCAACAACTAATGCCTCCTCATCTTGAGAAACAGAAGCAAATGGATGAAATGGATTTTGAGTTTTAAGGAAACAGACTTATTGCCAGAGATCTTGCTTGCCAAAACCGTGTCGTCAGCATTGAGGAAGTGTCCCCTTGCGTTAAAGTCTATTCACTCATTCTAAGGAGCATTGGTAAATCCATGGCTGAGAGTGAATGAGAAGTCTGGAATAAGGAGGCAGTAATGGGGATTAAGCAGCACAATGATTTAGTACAAAGAGTGAATCCAGCACAAACCTAGGCGCTTGCAGCCAGCTTCAAAGGGCCTGTATGAAATGGTCATTTTCTAGAGCCTATAAATGCACAGCATGAAACTAAATGGCCACAATTCAGCATTGTTCAGCACTAAGTGGATAACTACAGTTCGCAAGGCTGACATGGGAAATAGAAAATGTCATATTGATGCCACAGGTTAGAGTTAATCCACGGGACCAGTGCAGGAGAAGGTTTCTCGGCATCCAGCCTATACTAGAACTGGCCCAGGAGACCTGATGTTAACACCAAGTTCCAAAAGTGAGAGCGTGTTCCGTTCCATGAAGTGGTACAGATCATCCTATGATCTGATAGAATAGTGGACCAGGCTCAATGGGCTGAATGGCCTACTGCTTTACTATGTTTTGATATTTTTAGTCTACCACCCATCGCCTTAATAAACAGAAAATATTCACAGCCACCACCCACCCCGCCCCCCCGCCCCCACAACCCCCAACCAAAAAAGGAAAAAGGACAAGCCAGGAAAATCTGGCAGAAACGAAAGATGAGTTTGTACCAGGACAAGCAATGCCACTTGCAGGTTTTCTGGAGGTGAGTTTCTGTCATGCCTCTTGACTTGCCTGTATCCATTGTGGATGGGCATTATTCATGACAGGATATTTGAAAACTGAATCACGTTTTCTAAGCTAAAACTTCCACCAACCACACACACAAGAAACACGTAGCTTTGGGGGATTAGAGTGAAAATTTTAGGCTTGACCCCCATTGCTTCTTCATGCAATTGGTTCTGAGAAAGATGGTCGTATGTAACTGGCGTTTGCTGTAAAACTGCCATAAAACTTGAGTGTTCCTATAAACCTTTGCTGAATTCTGTCTCATAAAAGTAGCAATAACACATGATATATTCTGCTTAAGAGTCACAGTTCTTTGGACAGTTTTACGACACATTTCACTACCAGAATGCACTGTGTGTAGCAGGAACAATGGCAATCTCTCCTGCAGAGAGCAAAATTCACCAGAACCCCCCCTGTGTTTGGACTCATTCGAAAGGAAATTTAATTTGGAACTATCTACCGAAAAGTTTGGAACTCTAAAGTTAGAGTTCTTATGGAAGAAACTACGAACTTTAATAGAATTATGAACTTTTACAAGACAAATTCAAGCCTGTGGGCGGACCTAGGGAACAAAAGAAGCCCACTTGATTATTGGAACTGTCTGGGTGTGAGGACTGAATTAACCTGTCTGGAAGAATGAGTATTTGGAAATCTTCCTCCACAAGAGACATTACCATCACAGTATCACCCAGAGATAGCTCCCCATTTTCAGCATATACATCACAAAGAGGCCCAATCCAGCTTGTATGCGAAAGACTAAGCACAAAAGGACATTGCAAATACCAAACTAATATTTCCATCAGGAAACAGTTTTTTGAAGATCAACCCACCCAAGACATATCAACCTTAATGAGCCCGACAAAATATTACAAAGAACCAAGCCCGCCAAAATTATACAAAGGATTGTGAAGAGATTTGGTGGCAAGATTAGAATACTGAAATCGTATAACTGGCCACTGTTTTCAACAGAGGTTAATGGGGGGGAGAGGTGGTCGCTACTACCTCATCAAGACAGGTGTAAAACTAACTTCTCCAGCCTCGAAGTCTTGAAGTCCTGAAGGAAGGAAGAACATCACCATCTACCATTAACTATCAAAAGGATTGGTAAGCATAAGTCCCTGCCCTGGAGTCTAACCTAGCTAGAATTAGGTATTGGAAGGTGGGAGGTATAATTTTACTGCAACCCCCTTTGAATCTGTAGTGTATGGTATTTTATTAGAGTGATTATAAGTTTGACCTTGTACCTTTCCTTGTCTTGTTCTTTATTAGAGTGATTGTATGTTTGGCCGTGTATTTTCTTACTAGAGTAATAAGCCTGTATTACTTTGGCTGTAATAAAACCAAAGTTCTTTGCATCTAACCAGTGTCCTCTGCACTTTTGTCACACCCCCCCCAAATAAATCCAGAGTACAGAACCCAAGGGAGGGGGAGTGATTCAAAACCGCTCAAGTTAGTCAGAAGGGAACCTGACCCCCTCATAGAGAACACAAACACAACCCCCCCCCTTACACTCGCTTGGTTAACAATAAGTTTGAAATGCACAGACTGTGGAGCTTTCACCCACTGCACTATGCATTGGCAAGATGCAGACTCAGTATTCTCCCTTTTGGGTTCCTGATTTAATCAACGTCACTTTGCAGAGGTTCCAAGTGGAGCACAAACACAAGCACAGAGAATGACTTGCAAGAGCCCACTGGCCTGGCTTCTCTTAAATTTCTTGTAATTCAGGGCAGCATTGTGTGGAGAGGCCTAGAAATAGGTCACTCCTTCCCTCTCAGTCTCAGTTAGTCCATGACCTGGGAAAGAGCAGAAGAGAAAAAGAAAGAACTTGCATTTATATAGCACCTTTCTGGACCCCCAAAAGTACTTTACAGGCAATTAAGTACTGTTAAAGTGTAGTCATAGTTGTAATGTAGGAAACGCGGCAGTCAATTTGCTCACAGCAAGGCCCCACAAACAGCAATGAGATAATGACCAGATAATTTGTTACTTTTATGATGTTGGTCAAGGAATTAATGTTGTCCAGGACATTGGGGAGAACTCCTAGCTCTTCAAAATAGTGCCATGGGATCTTTTACATCCACCTGAGAGCACAGACGTGGCCTCGTTTAATGTCTCATCCAAAAGACACCATGTCTGACTGTGCAGTAGTGCACTGGGAATCCAGCCTAGATTTTGTGCTCAAGTCCTGGAGTGGGATTTGAACTCACCACCTTCTGACTGAGAGGCGAGCGTTTGATCACTTGGCAATGGCTACTACCTAAAAGAGAAAAAAGAGTTTATCCCCTGGAAGAGCGGCATGAAAATGGAAGGGGTGGTACCAACATTATAATAACGTAAAAACACAGGATTCAAAGCAATTGGCAAAGCTGCTGAAATTAAACATGTTTTAATGCCGTGTAGAATTCGTCTTTAGAACGCTTCCAGAGTGCAATGCACACATTGAATGGGAAAGGATAGCTGAGCATTTACAGCAAGTTCTTTCACTCCTCAATAAACTGTCGCAATGCACTCACATGTGCAGTGCTTCTAGAGCATAGGGATTACAGATCAATGCAAGAATTGCTGTAATTCTCTATCAGCAATAAAAGTGCTCATTATTCACATCTGTGGCAGAACTTAAATGTGGCAGCTGCAGTGAATCAGGGATACAGTGGGTTCAACACTGGTCTTTCAGCTAATTCTGGGCCCTGGGCTCAAATCCAGCCCAGACTGATGAGATGAAAGTTTTCCCTGTCTGTTGATTACAAGACTCCGATGTGACATAGATTTGGCAATCCCAGTTCCGTTTTCAGTCTGCATCGACCCATTGCACAAAGGTTATCCTAATTCAGAGATTATAAATAGAAAAGGTTGTAAACACTCAATGGATGTTTCTTCGGCAGAACCTCCCAAACAGAGACCTCGACCATCTAGAAGGACGAGGGCAGCAGGTGCATGGGAACACCACCACCTCCAAGTTCCCCTCGAAGCCACACATGATCTCAACTTGGACCTACATCATAGTTCCTTCATCCTCGCTGGGTCACAATTGCTGAACTTCCTACCCAACAGCATTGTGGGAGTACCTTCACCACATGGACTGGTGAGGTACAAGATGGCAACCCAGCACCACCTTATTAAGGGTAATTAGGGATGGGTATTAAATGCCAGCCTTGCTAACACCTACCTCCCAAGAATGAATTAAAAAAAATGTCGGACAGCATCCATGGACAAACAGCAATAAACTCTTCAAGTTATTGGCCCTTCCTCAAGACTAGGAGATGATATAAACATAGTGAGAGAGGAAGTATTAAGGGGTTTAGCAGCTTTGAAAGTGGATCAATCCCCAAGCCTGGATAGAATGTATCCCAGGCTGTTAAGCAAAGCAAAAGAGGAAATAGCAGAGGACCTGACCATCATTTTCCAATCCTATCTGGCAACAGGTGTGGTGCCAGAGGACTGGAGGACTGCGAATGTGGTACCTTTGTTTAAAAAGGGAGAAATGGATAGACCGAGTAATTACAGCCCAGTGAGCCTAACCTCAGTGGTGGGAAAGTTATTGAAAAGAATTCTGAGGGCCAGGGTAAATCTTCATTTGGAAAGACATGGATGAATCAAGGATAGTCAACACAGATTTGTTAAGGGAAGGTCGTGTCTAACAAACTTGATTGAATTTTTTGAGGAGGTAACAAGGTGGGTCGATGAGAGTAGTGCATTTTGTCATGTATCTTACATTATTTTATCTAACATGCTATACATGACTGTAATAAGATATGACCTGTAACCACCAGCATACCTTACCACCAGGGGTGCACTTGCAACAGACAGAAATATAAGGACAGGTCTCAGACAAGTGCAGCATTCCAGAGCTGTGAAATAAAGGTGCAGGTCCAGAGTGACCTTGATTTCACTACATGCCTCGTGTGAATCTGTACTGAGGGGACAGGACTTTACAGTGGCGACGAGTTACGGGATTACAAAATCCATAGAATGGGGAACAACGGATCAGATGAAAAGTACAATGCTGGAGACAATTGGAAGGACTTTATAGAAAGGCTCCAGCAAAGCTTTGTAACCAAAGACTGGTTAGGCGATGATACGGCAGCCAAGAGAAGAGCCCATCTCTTGACCAGCTGTGGCTCGAAAACATACGCTTTAATGAAGGATCTGCTGGCACCCGAGAAACCAGCAAGCAAGTCGTTTGAAGAATTGAGCACACTGGTAAGAGACCACCTGAAGCCAGCGAGCAGCCTGCACATGGCCAGACACAGGTTCTACAACTACAGACGCTGTGTGGGCCAGAGCATATCCGACTTCGTGGCAGAACTTCGGAGGTTGGCTAGTTTATGTGAGTTCTCCGATGAACTGAGGAGAGAAATGCTGAGAGACTTTTTCATTCAAGGAATAGGCCACGCAGGCATATTCTGAAAGCTCATAGAGACCAAGAACCTGACCTTAGAGGCAGCAGCACTGGTTGCACAAACATTCTTGGTCGGGGAAGAAGAAACGAGGTTGATTTACAATGCAGGTACAACAACTAATGAAATATCGGAACAAGAAGTTCACAGCATTAAACAAGCTGCTACCCCCACACACAGACAAAACCGGGAGAACAGGCTTTCGACAGCAGGCAGTGGCGCCAGAAGCCATCAAGGGCCACAGGAACGGCCGTTCACACCTCATCAACCCACAGTGCGAGCAATCAACTACAACCTGACAGAAGCTCAAGAGAGATCAGCCAGACGCAGCTTATTCTTTGGGAACAAACGAAGCAGTCTGTGCTGGAGGTGTGAGGGTGGGCACTCGTCAAGGGGATGTCAATTTCAGTAGGCTGTTTGCAGGAACTGTGAATACACAGGGCATTTGGCCTACATGTGCAAAAAAATGGCAGCTCGGCTGGTATACGAATCGGATGGGTGGGAAAGCAGACCAGAAGACGGTGGGGACAGTACCCGGGACACCGATGTACAGCGGGTCAACACGATCAATGGCCGCTGCTCCTACAACAGGACGCCTCCTATAATGATGAGGGTCCTACTCAACGGGATACCTATCAACATGGAGCTGGATACGGGAGTGAGTCAATCTCTCATGGGCGCTCAACAATGTGAACAACTGTGGCCGCATAAAACAGACAGACCAAAACTCACAAGGGTCGACACCAATCTAAAGACCGATATCAAAGAAATCATACCAGTCCTCGGCAGCGCCATGCTCTCTGTCACACACAAAGGGACAGTGAACCGACTTCCCCTGTGGATTGTCCCCGGAGACCCCCCAGCATTGCTGGGGAGAAGCTGGCTGGCAAAACTAAACTGGAAATGGGATGATGTCCATGCCATGTCATTAGAGGAACGGACCTCCTGCTCAACAGTTATAAAGCGATTTGAACATCTCTTTCAGCCAGATGTGGGCACTTTCAAAGGGGCCGAAGTCAAAATCTACATCACACAGGATGCTAAACCGGTCCATCACAAGGCCAGAGCTGTACCCTATGTGATGAGGGAAAAGATTGAACACGAACTAGACAGGCTTCTGCGGGAAGGCATTATATCACCTGTGGAATTTAGTGACTGGGCAAGTCCCATCGTCCCAGTCATGAAGCCTGATGGATCCGTACGAATCTGTGTGGACTACAAATCTACCATCAACAGAGTCTCCCGACAGGGCCAATACCCGCTGCCCAGAGCGGAGGACTTATTTGCCACATTGGCTGGAGGTAAACTTTTCTCAAAACTAGACCTCACATCTGCGTATATGACGCAAGAATTGACGAAGGAATCCAAGCTACTCACCACCATCAACACACATCGAGGCCTTTTCATGTACAATCGATGTCCATTCGGCATCAGGTCGGCAGCTGCCATATTCCAGCGCAACATGGAGAGTCTGCTCAAGTCCATCCCGGGGATGGTTGTATTTCAAGACGACATACTTATCACGGGCAGGGACACCGACTTCCATCTCCGTAATTTGGAGGAAGTACTAAAGCGGTTGGATCGGGTAGGCCTACGAGTCAAGAAATCCAAGTGCCTGTTTCTCGCACCCGAGGTTGAATTTTTGGGCAGAAGGATTGCCGCTGATGGAATCTGCCCAACAGAGTCCAAAACAGAAGCAATTCACCTGGCACCCAGGCCCCAGAATGTCTCAGAACTGTGCGCCTTTCTCGGGCTACTCAATTACTTTGGGAACTTTATGCAGAACTTAAGCACGCTGCTGGAGCCTCTCCATGTGATACTCAGCAAGGGGTGCGATTGGTTTTAGGGGAACGCCCAGGAACGCGCCTTCAATAAGGCACGCAACCTTCTGTGTTCCAACAGTGTTTTGACTTTCTTTGATCCAGTTAAAAGTTAGTTCTCACATGCGATGCGTCAGCGTATGAGGTCGGGTGCGTTTTGCAACATGTCAACAGTGCGGGCAAATTACAACCCATAGCTTATGCCTCCAGGTCACTTTCGCGGGCGGAGCCCGGGTACGGAATGGTAGAAAAAGAGGCGCTCGCGTGGGTGTACGGTGTCAAAAGGATGCACCAATACCTTTTCGGGGCCAAGTTCGCGTTATAAACCAACCACAAGCCCCTCACGTCCCTCCTATCCGAGAGCAAGGCAATAAACGCCAATGCCTCGCCGCGAATTCAACGGTGGGCACTCATGCTGGCGTCCTACGACTATACCATAAGACACAGACCAGGCACAGACAACTGTGCTGACGCGCTCACCTGGTGACCACGGAAGGGTCTGATGAACAGGACTGTGAGATAGTCATGGCAATCAATGCCTTTGAGTCCACAGGTTCGCCCATGACGGCTCGCCAAATCAGAGCCTAGACGACCAGCGACCCCATGTTATCCTCAGTAAAAAGATGTGTCCTAACCGGTGACTGGGCAGAGGCTCGCGGTGACTGGGCAGAGGCTCGCGATGCCTGTCCCGAGGAATTAAAATCCTTTCACAGGCGCATGCATGAGCTGTCCCTACAAGCAGACTGCCTGATGTGGGGAAGTCGAGTAGTCATGCCTCTGTGAGGCAGAGAGGCATTTGTCCGGGAGCTCCACCTCGAGCACCTGGGGATCGTTCTCATGAAGGCCATAGCCAGATCCCACGTCTGGTGGCCTGGTATTGACGCGGACTTGGAGCTCTGCGTCCGAAGGTGCACCATTTGTGCCCAACTCAGCAATGCCCCCAAGAGGCTCCCCTGAGCCCCTGGCCCTGGTCTACCAAACCGTGGTCGTGGGTGCACGTAGACTATGAGGGCCCATTCATGGGCAAAATGTTCCTCGTAGTTGTAGATGCATTTTCAAAGTGGATCGAATGCACCATTTTAAACTCGAGCACAACCTCCACCACTGTGGAGAGCCTCGCAACCATGTTTGCAACGCACGGAATCCCTGACATATTCATCAGTGACAATGGTCCATGTTTCACCAGCGCAGAATTCCAAGATTTTATAATTGACCACGGCATAAATCACGTCAAGACGGCACCGTTCAAGCCGGCCTCCAAAGGTCAGGCGGAGAGAGCAGTGCAAATCATTAAACAAGGCATGCTTAAAATCCAAGGTCCCACGCTGCAGGGTCGCCTGTCGCGACTGCTGCTGGCATACAGATCTCGTCCGCACTCATTGACTGCGATCCCCCCGTGCAACTGTTGATGAAAAGGACTTTAAAAACAAGGCTCTCATTAATCCTCCCAGACATACACGAAATCGTTGAGGCAAAGCGCCGTAAGCTGACTGAGTATGATGACAGAAATTCAAGGGGGAAATGGAATGAGATAGGGGACAAGTGTTTGCACTAAACTATGGCAGGGGTCCCAAATGGCTTGCAGGGACAGTGTCAGGCAAGGAAGGAAACAGGCTACTGGTCGTACAAATGGACAATGGCAAAACCTGCCAGAGGCATGTAGACCAAGTCAAAAGCAGATTTACCAACAACATTGCGGAACCAGAGGCAGACTACAATGTGGAACTCGCACCACACCTGGTGGACAGACAGAGGGAACAACCTGAGGAAAAGGCAATCCCAACAGACAGCCCAGGCGAGTCAACAACAATCACACCAATCGAAATAGACAGCCCAGGCGAGATACCAGCAACCACACCCAAAGAAAAACAGACACCAAGGCAAACAACTGAACCACAACTCAGACGCTCCATGCGAGAGTGTAGACCACCTGAGAGACTGAACCTATAAAGACAATAAGACCTTGGGGGAGGGTGATGTCATGTATCGTACATTATTATATATAACCGTATCCTAACATGCTATACATGACTGTAATAAGATATGACCTGTAACCACCAGCATACCTTACCACCAGGGGTGCACTTGCAAGAGACAGGTATATAAGGACAGGTCTCAGGCAAGTGCAGCATTCTAGAGCTGTGAAATAAAGGTGCAGGTCCAGAGTGACCTTGACTTCACTACATGCCTCGTGTGAATCTGTACTGAGGGACAGGACTTTACACATTTGATATAGTGTATATGGATTTTCACAAGGCTTTTGATAAGGTTCCACATGGCAGACTGGTCACAAAAGTAAAAGCCCATGGGATCCAGGGCAAAGTGGCAAGTTGTATCCAAAATGAGCTCAGAGACAGGAAGCAGTGGATAATGGCTGATGGGTGTTTTTGTGACTGGAAGACTGTTTCCAGTGGGGTTCCGCAGGGCTCAGTACTAGGTCCCTTGCTTTTGTGGTGTACATCAATGATCTCGACTTGAATATAGAGGGTTTGCAGATGATACTAAAATCGGCTGCATGGTTGGTACTGAAGAAGCAAGTTGTAGGTTGTAGGAAGATATCAATAAACTGGATGGCAGAACAGTGGCAAATGGAATTCAATCCAGAGAAGTGTGAGGCAATGCATTTGGGGAGAGCTAACAAGGAAAGGGAATACACATTAAATGGTAGGATACTGAGAAGTGTAGAGGAACAAAAGGGACCTTGGAGTGCATGTCCACAGATCCATGAAGGTAGCAGGCCAGATAGATAAGGTGGTTAAGAAGGCATCTAGAATGCTTGTCTTTATTAGCCGAGGCATAGAATACAAGAGATGGGGGTTTATACTTGAACTGTATAAAACACTGGTTAGGCCACAGCTAGAGTTCTGCGTGCAGTTCTGGTCACCACATTACAGGAAAGATGTGATTGCACTGGAGAGAGTACAGAAGAGATTTATGAGGATGTTTCCGGGAATAGAGAATCTTAGCTATGAGGAAAGATTAGGTCGGCTGGGTTTGTTTTCCTTGGAACAGAGAAGGCTGAGGGGAGATCTTATTGAGGTTTATAAAATTATGAGGGGCCTAGTTAAAATGGATAGAAATGGCCTATTTCCCTTCGCAGAGGGAGCAATAAGCAGGGATCAGAGAGTTAAAATAATTAGGGGAGGTTTAGAGGAGATATGAGGGGAAGTTTCTTCACCCAGAGGGTGGTGGGGGTCTGGAATTTACTGCCTGAAAGGATGGTAGAGGCAGAAACCCTCATAGCATTTAAAAAGTGTGGATGTGCACATGAAGTGCCATAACCTACAGGTCTACTCACCAAGAACTGGAAAGTGGGATTAGGCTGGATAGCTCTTTGTTGGCCGGCATGGACACGATAGGCCGAAATGGCCTCCTTTGGTACTGTACTTTCTATGATTCCATGATTATACATGAGCAGCATTTATAAAGGAACACAACAAGGGAAAGGGGAAGATTCTGTAAAGGTAAGGGAGGGGTGGAAATTTGAAGCAAAGTTGATGAAATTCTAGAGATTAGTGCTGGAAGAGAACAGGAAGCAGTCCCAACACAGTCATCTATGTAACAGGAAAAAGAGATCAGGAACAGGACTCGAGTAGGACTGGAACAAACAAAGTTCGACGTATCCTACAGAATGTTAGGCATAGGAAGGTTATCTCATGCAGGTTCCCAAAGCAACACATTTATCTGGAGGGGAAGTGAATGGAATTAAAGGATTGTGGCCAGGGGTGGGCTAGTAAGCAGTGTGCCCCTTTAAGCTGCTCAGTCACACAGAGCTCCGCAGCTCCCCCGCAGTTAGCTCAACAACTTTTAAATAGGAAAAACCGCGCACGTGTGGTATTTTAAAGCGACCGCGCTTGTAAAAAAAATTAAAGGGAACACTAGAGGTAATCCTCCTGGCGTAGAGACAAAGGCGGCGGAAGAAGAGCTCAATATCATGCCTAGTTCTGAATTCGTTGAGGTGGGGAATGGAGGGATGAAGCTGAGGCCTTGAGAGGACGGATCATTCTCAATCACAGGGGGCGCATTAACACACGGGGCTATGGGGCCTGTGCAACTATGGGGCCTCTGGTAAAACGAAGCATGATTAGAGTTGGCAGGAACAAAAGATTGATCACCTGGGCATTGCTGCAAGCGACCGGGGTGAAAATACGGAGGTCGAGTTTGCGGGTTCACTATCTATACTTGCTTCACTTGCAGCGGTCTCCCAGATCTTGGAACTTCGGATGCCAAACCCTTCCCACATCGATGTGAGTTCTAGAGTTAGCAACGGGCTAGGCTTTGCTTTGACATAGTTCCAAATTACATTACTCTTAACCGCAGTAGCAAGTTCAATTTAATTTTAAATATTCATGGTAATTACAGGACTTTCCTTCTCCCGACGGATGCCAGTTGAGGAAAAAAAAAACTGCCATTCCTTTCTCCAAAATACATTCCCTGTTCAATTAATGAGACGAAAGAAGTATCCGACAGTCGGCAAATTCAATTATTTTGAGGAGGTGGTGCATGTAGCAGATATATCTTGGATCTTTTTCACTGAGAAAATGCTGCAATTGAAATATTCACTGGTTTGGTATTTTGTATCTTTAATTATAATTAGATGCTGATTGTAGATAATTGCTGTGATATAATAGAGCCCTGGGTATTAAACTTACAGAATTTACAGTCAGCTCTTTCTTTTGTGTTAGACAAAATTAAACAGTTTCATTTAAGGGTAGTATATTGTGATATTATTTGTTTTATTATTAATGTAGTGTTTAAATATTCTACAGACCAATCTCTTCATGGACGTTTGTGGTTTAATGGATTGGGGGGTTGCGAAGAGGCCCCGAATGTTCTTGGTGCCAAGCACCCCAAGAATTCTTGCGGTGAGGGGTGGGGGGGAAGGGAGGGCTAGGTGGTACGGTCAGAGGGAATAGTGAAAATATGTAACATTGGAAGGAGAGAAGGGGGTCAGAAGAAAGTGAAGAGGAAGAGGGATCTGGAGAGAGGCTGGCATCCAAGTGTCATCAAAGCTTGTGGTCCTTTGCCATGGAAAGGAAGAAAAAACAAAGCTTTGTTTTAAAGCACCCGATGAGACGAAAGATGAAGTAGAAACGAAGATCAGGAGAGCTCTGATGTAACGCAAGGCAGTGCTGCTGCAGAGAGCGGTCGAGAGCACGTACGAGGCTACGCATGCGCAGAAGGTGGGTGTCATGTATCTCACACTACTGTACATAACTGTATCTTAGCATGCTATGCATGACTGTAACTAGATATGACCTGTAATCGCAAGCATACCTTACCACCAGGGGTGCACTTGCAGGAGACACTGCATACCTGTTCCACACAGGTATATAAAGGCAGGTCTCAGGCAAGTGTGCCATTCGAGAGCTGTGAAATAAAGGTGCAGGTCCTGAGTGACCTTGACTTCAGCATGTGCCTCGTGTAAGTCTGTACTGCAGGGTCAGGACTTTACAGTGGGCTTCATGAGGTGGAGAGGACAGTGGTTAGATGAGCGCCGAATATCACGGGCATCTCGATGATTAAGGGTGGATCCAGAAGAGGAAGGGTGGAATTTAAAATGGGATCCATGTGGAACGAGTTGGGAGATGGAGACAGCACCCGAGTAAAATGAAACGGCTGTCACAGTGGGTCTTACCATGCGCAGGATCAAACGCCAAAAGGGGAAGAGATAGCAATGATGGTGATCAGAGTACAAGTGACAAATGGCTATCCTGTTGAAGATAAGAACAGAACTCCAGGGATGGCATTTCTGGGAGAGACATGGCAGTGAATTAAACAATAAAAACAGAATACTGTAGATGCTGCAAATCTGAAAATAAAACCTGAAAACACACAACAGCTCAGGCAGAATCTGTGGAAAAACAGCAGTCAACGTTTCAAGCCATTGGTCCTCCTAAGACTAGGCGATATTATAAATTACATAGAATTTGCTGCACAGAAACAGATATTCAGCCCAAGTGGTCTATGCCGGTGTTTATGCTCCACACGAGCCGCCCTTTACTCTTTTTCATCTAACCCCATCAGCATAACCTTCTATTCCTTTCTCATATGCCAGCTTCCTCTTAAATTCATCTATGCTATTTGCCTAAACTACTCCATGTGGTAGCGAGTTCCACATTCTAACCACTCTCCAGGTAAAGAAGTTTCTCCTGAATTCCTTGTGGGATTTATTAGTGATTATCTTGTGTTTATGTCCCCAGTTTTGGCCTCCTCCACAAGTGAAATCACCTCTACATCTACCCTATCAAACCTTCATAATGTTAAAAACCTCCATCAGGTCACTTCTCAGCCTTCTCTGTCCTAGAGAAAGGAGCTCCAGCCTGTTCAGTCTTTACTGAGATCATGCTTGTGTAAATCTTTTGTGCACTCTCTAATGTCTCTATATCCTTTTTGTAATATGGAGACTGGAGCTTTTACACAGCACTCCAAGAGTGGTCACCACCAAGCCCCAGCTCATGAACACAATGACAGAAAAGGGGAAAGCAGGGGGATAAAACAGACATACAGGAAAAGAAACGTTGGCATGTTGTCAACCAATCAAACCTGGAAAAGGAGTATTCACAAACTCTCAACATACACAATAAAATGTTTCGCAAAGACAAAACATACATCAAATTTGTACACAACCTTTCACTTCTGATTGACTAGTGGTAAAAGAACTCCCCTGTGCAATGCACCAAGAATGTCAATGTAGGTAAATTAACTGAAGGGCCAAGATAATCTCATCTGTCAAAACTACCTTTACACAATTTCACAGTAAAGTTCACAGGGCATTCTTTATCATTAATTATTCAATGTTATTCCAGGACAAACAATAATTGGTTCCTCAGGTTCCACCTCAATGGTTGCAGTTTTGGAGTTTATGGGCACGTTTGCAAGTGTGGTTATGACCTTTTTAGCATCTCGCTGAGCCAAAAACACAATGAGAGCATCACACCGAAAATCCATCAGTGGATTCACTTCCATCCCCAACAGTGCCACTCACGAATGAACACCATCGTCCTTAGACCTGTCCCGAACACTGGAACGCAGAGACGATTTTGCAGAATGGATTAAACAGCTCCATAACAATACTGCAGTGGAGATGTTGGTGATTTAACTGGATTTTTCTTATGCTGCTTGTAAGATCATTCTGGCGTGCAACAGTTCCATTAGTTTAATGAATTGAACCGAATGTGAAATTGGTCAGAAGATCATTGGAAAAGGAGATTGCAACATTAAAGACACGGAAAGTGCTGAAAGCTATTGATGATGCATTATGCTAAAGATAAAGGTCCTCCACCAGCCTGTCCTCGCTGCACAGCACTGCCCCGCAATCATCAAGATCCACGGCCCGGCCCTCGACAAAGTGGACTATTTCCCATACCTCGGGAGCCTCTTATCAACAAAAGCAGACATTGATGCAGAGATTCAACACCGCCTCCAGTGCATCAGTGCAGCCTGAGGAAGAGAGTGTTCGAAGACCAGGCCCTCAAATCTACCACCAAGCTCATGGTCTACAGGGCTGTAGTAATACCCACCGTCCTATATGGCTCAGAGGCATGGACGATCTACAGAAGACACGTCAAGTCGCTGGAGATATATCACCAACGATGTCTCCGCAAGATCCTACAAATCCCCTTGGAGGACAGGTGCACCAACATCAGTGTCCTCGTCCAGGCTATCACCACCAGCCTGACCACATTCAATCAGCTTCGCTGGGCAGGCCACATAGTTTGCATGCCAGACATGAGACTCCCAAAGCAAGTACTCTATTCGGAGATCCTTCATGACAAACGAGCCAAAGGTGGGCACAGGAAACGTTACAAGGACACCCTCAAAGCCTCCCTGATAAAGCACGACATTACTAGTGACACCTGTGAGCACCAAAGACCACCCTAAGTGGAGAAAGTGCATCTGGGAGGGCGTTGAGCACGTCGAGTCTCAACATAGAAACATAGAAACATAGAAAATAGGTGCAGGAGTAGGCCATTCGGCCCTTTTAGCCTGCACCGCCATTCAATGAGTTCATGGCTGAACATGCAACTTCAGTACCCCATTCCTGCTTTCTCGCCATACCCATACGCCGAGAGCGTGCAGAAATCAAGCACAGGCAGCGGAAAGAGCACGTGGCAAACCAGTCCCACCCACTCCTTCCCTCAATGACTATCTGTCCCACCTGTGACAGTCTGTGGCTCTCATATTGGACTGTTCAGCCACCAAAGAACTCACTTCAGGAGTGGAAGCAAGTCTTCCTCGATTCCGAGGGACTGCCCATGATGATGATGCTAAGGATAAAGCACAAAAGGGATTTTTTTTTGAATGGTCTCTTGCAAATGAATGTTTCTCCTTAAATTACTCTGAAGCTGGCTGAAACAGTCATTGATTTATAACATTCAGATGTTCTCATTGATGACTAAATGGAAATGACATTGAGTATTACTTCAAGTCTCTTTGGTGATCTAAACTGTTATTGACTTAATTATGCATTGTAATGTTAATGGTGCCCGAGAGGGAAGTAATATTGGAAATCGAAATGTCTATTTGCTTACAAAATCCACCTGTTGATGAGAATAAGTTTGGAGATTCAAAACTGTCTTGAATTTATTCTAAGTGATTTATTATTTCAACTCCAAGTTGCCTCTCTCTAATAAATCATCTGCTGACCTAACGAGATCCCTGTTTTACCAAGCAGAAACACTTGTATCTTTGCCAAAAATCTTTATTTCGAAGAAGTTAAATAGCATGTCCATTCAATGAGAGGGGGCGAAACCCAAGTGATGGGGGATTTTTTTGTTTATATGGACAGCAGGATTTCACACATCGATGCACACATCTTTTTTTCAGCTATCCAATTTGCCCCACTCCCCTGCTCTCTGACCATAGCCCTCCAAATATGTGCTTTTCAAGTATATATTCAATTCCCTTCTGAAGGTCGCTATTGAGTCTGCTTCCACTATCCTTTCAGGCAGTAAGAACTCAGTGTAAATAAAAACAATCTCATCTCCCCTGGTTCTTTTGCCAAGAATCTTCAATCTGCATCTCCTGGTTACCATCCCGCCTTCCAATGGGATCAGTGTTTCCTTACTCCAAGGCCTTGACATCCTTCCTAAAGTGTGGTGCCCAGAATTGCACACAATACTCCAGTTGAGGCCTAACCAGTGATTTTTAAAAAGTTTCGCAAAACCTCCTTGTTTTTGTACTCTATTCATAAAGACAAGGATTCCTTATGCATTTTTAATGGTTTTTATCAACTTGTCCTGCCATCTTAAAAGATCTGTGTGCTCCAGCACCCCCTTTAAAATTATACCATTTAGTTTATATTGCCTCTCCTCACTCATCCTACCAAAATACATCTTTTCAATCAGTAGGGAGAGTGTACAGAGTTATCCACGAATTGGACAAAGTTTCACTTCCTCTTGTTTCAGAAAAGGAAAAGCTTGAATGCTCAAACTTGTATTTCACAGATGAAATGGCTGCCCGAGTCAAATAATGAATGAAGAAGTGAGCTTTTAGTAACATGTAAATAGAAAATAGGTGCAGGAGTAGGCCATTCGGCCCTTCGAGCCTGCACCGCCATTCAATAAGATCATGGCTGATCATTCCCTCAGTACCCCTTTCCTGCTTTCTCTCCATACCCCTTGATCCCCTCAGCTGTATAGGCCATATCTAACTCCCTCTTGAATATATCCAATGAACTGGCATCAACAACTCTCTGCGGCAGGGAATTCCATGGGTTAACAACTCTCTGAGTGAAGAAGTTTCTCCTCATCTCAGTCCTAAATGGCCTACCCCTTATCCTAAGACTATGTCCCCTGGTTCTGGACTTCCCCAACATCGGGAACATTCTTCCCGCATCTAACCTGTCCAGTCCCATCAGAATCTTATACGTTTCTATGAGATCCCCTCTCATCCTTCTAAACTCCAGTGAATAAAGGCCCAGTTGATCCAGTCTCTCCACATATGACAGTCCACTCATCCCTGGAATCAGTCTGGTGAACCTTCGCTGCACTCCCTCAATAGCAAGAACGTCCTTACTCAGATTAGGAGTCAAAACTGGACACAATTCCCAGGTGAGGCCTCACTAAGGCCCTGTACAACTGCAGTAAGACCTCCCTGCTCCTATACTCAAATCCCCTTGCTATGAAGGCCAACATACCATTTGCCTTCTTCACCACCTGCTGTACCTGCATGCCCACTTTCAGTGACTGATGAACCATGACACCTAGGTCTCGTTGCACCTCCCCTTTTCCTAATCTGCCGCCATTCCGATAATGTTCTGCCTTCGTGTTTTTGCCCCCAAAATGGATAACCTCACATTTATCCACATTATACTGCATCTGCCATGCATTTGCCCACTCACCTAACCTGTCCAAGTCACCCTGTAGCCTCTTAGCGTCCTCCTCACAGCTCACACCGCCACCCAGTTTAGTGTCATCCGCAAACTTGGAGACATTACACTCAATTCCTTCATCTAAATCGTTAATGTATATTATAAAGAGCTGGGGTTCCAGCACTGAGCCCTGCAGCACTCCACTAGTCACTGCCTGCCATTCTGAAAAGGACCCGTTTATTCCGACTCACTGCCTCCTGTCTGCCAAACAGTTCTCTATCCACGTCAGTACATTACCCCCAATACCATGCGCTTTGATTTTGCACACCAATCTCTTGTGCGGGACCTTGTCAAAAGCCTTTTGAAAGTCCAAATACACCACATCCACTGGTTCTCCCTTGTCCACTCTGCTAGTTACAAAAAATTCCAGAAGATTCGTCAAGCATGATTTCCCTTTCATAAATCCATGCTGACTTGGTCGGATCCTGTCACTGCTTTCCAAATGCGTTGCTATTTCATCCTTCATGATTGATTCCAACATTTTCCCCACTACTGATGTCAGGTTAACCGGTCTATAATTACCCGCTTTCTCTCTTCCTCCTTTTTTAAAAAGTGGTGTTACATTAGCTACCCTCCAGTCCAAAGGAACTGATCCAGAGTTGATAAGATTGTTGGAAAATGATCACCAATGCATCCACTATTTCTAGGGCCACTTCCTTACGTACTCTGGGATATAGACTATCCTGGCCCCGGGATTTATCGGCCTTCAATCCTATCAATTACCCTTAACACAATTTCCCGCCTAATAAGGATATCCTTCAGTCCCTCCTTCTCAGTAGACCCATCGACCCCTAGTACATTCGGAAGGTTATTTGTGTCTTCCTTTGTGAAGACAGAACCAAAGTATTTGTTCAATTGGTCTGCCATTTCTTTGTTCCCCATTTTAAATTCACCTGAATCCAACTGCAAGGGACCTACGTTTGTCTTCACTAATCTTTTTCTCTTCACATATTTATAGAAGCTTTTGCAGTCGGTTTTTATGTTCCCTGCAAGCTTCCTCTCGTACTCTATCTGCGCAGTTAATAATTGTCCACCTTATTCCGAATACTCCTCGCATTGAAGCACAGAGCCTTCAGGCTTGTCTTTTTAACACACTTTGCTCCTTTAGAATTTTTCTGTAATGTGGCCCTTTTTGTTTTTTGCCTTGGGTTTCTCTGCCCTCCACTTTTACTATTCTCCTTTCTATCTTTTGCTTCTGCCCCCATTCTACTTCCCTCTGTCTCCCTGCATCGGTTCCCATCCCCCTGCCATGTTAGTTTAACTCCTCCCCAACAGCATTAGCAAACACTCCGCTAGGACATTGGTTCCGGTCCTGCCCAGGTGCAGACCGTCCGGTTTGTACTGGTCCCACCTCCCCCAGAACTGGTTCCAATGTCCCAGGAATTTGAATCCCTCCCTTCTGCACCACTCCTCAAGACATGTATTCATCTCAGCTTTCCTGCAATTCCTATTCTGACTAGCACGTGGCACTGGTAGCAATCCTGAGATTACTACTTTTGAGGTCCTACTTTTTAATTTAGCTCCTAGCTCCCTAAATTCATCTTGTAGGACTTCATCCCATTTTTTTACCTATATCGTTGATACCTATATGCACCACGACAACTGGCTGTTCACCCTCCCTTTTCAGAATGTCCTGCACCTGCTCCGAGACATCCTTGACCCTTGCATCAGCGAGGCAATATACCATCCTGGAGTCTCGGTTGCGGCCGCAGAAACGCCTATCTATTCCCCTTACAATCGAATCCCCTATCACTATAGCTCTCCCACTCTTTTTCCTGCCCTCCTGTGCAGCAGAGCCACCCACGGTGCCATGAACTTGGCTGCTGCTGCTCTCCCCTGATGAGTCATCGCCCCCCAACAGTACCCAAAGCGGTGTATCTGTTTTGCAGGGGGATGACCACAGGGAACCCCTGCACTACCTTCCTTGCACTGCTCTTCCTGCTGATCACCCATTTACTATCTGGCTGTGTACCCTTTTCGTGCGGTAAAACGAACTCGCTAAACGTGCTATTCACGTCGTTCTCAGCATCGTGGATGCTCCAGAGTTCATCCACCCGCAGCTCCAGTGCCGCAATGCGGTCTGTCAGGAACTGGAAGCGGATAAACTTCCCGTACACAAAGTCGTCAGGGAGACCGGAAGCGTCCCTGACTTCCCACATAGTACAGAAGGAGCATAACACGTGTCCGAGCTGTCCTGCCATGACTTAACCCTTAGATAAACTTAATTTGGCAATAACAATGCTAAATGTTACTTACTGATAAAGAATAGAAGAAAAGAAAAGCTACTTATCAATCACCAGCCAATCACTTACCCCTTTGGCTGTGACATTACCTTTCAATTTCATTCTACTTTTTTGCCTTCTCACCCCGCTGCAGCTGCACCGGCTGGCCTCTTGACTGCCCGAACTCCTCCTCGACTGCAGCCACCTCCAAAGCACCTGCTGGGCCTTTTGTAGGCCTCTGATAGTTAGACTGCCATAGGTGGTTTTGGGTATCCCATTATAGAAAGGACATTAGAAAGCATGCAGCACAAATTCACTGGGATGATGCCAGGAATGGAAAACTATAATTATGAGGACAGGCTTGAGATATTGGGACTATTTTTTACTGGATTGGAGGACCGGATAGGATTTCCAGAAGCTTTTAAAATCACGAATGGTTTTGATAGTGTGAATAGAGAAAGACCATTTCTACTGGTTGAGGAGTCGCTGACAAGGTCATCAATTTAAAACTGTCGCTAAGGAAGTGAGAGAGGGTTAGGAGAAATGTATTTACCTAGAGCATGGCATCCTTTGCCAGAGTCAATCGTTGAGGCAGTGGCTACTGCAACTTGTAAGGGAAACGTGGACCAAAATTTGAAGCAAAAGGAAATACAGGGTTATGAAGAACATAGACGAGTAAAATTAGCTCTGAATTACACTAGCAAAGAGCCAGCACAGACACGATAGGCTAAATGGCCCCCTGCTGTGTTATAAACTTCTATGGTTCTCCCCAAGGAGATTAGATCTTGATCATACAAGAGACAGTCCTGTAACTGTTTTTCACACCAATGAGATCATTGGTTGCTCCTCCTCCCCAGATAACCAACTATGCAGCAGCTGAGGGAGACTTCTTTCTTCAACATGGCTGCCCCATTGCATGCCGCTGATTTGCACACTACAGTACTACATTTGGTATGAAATGCAGTGATGGAGTGTGAGATTAAGTTGCTTAGTGGTGCAATTCAAACAGAGCTCTAAAGTCAATAGTACCAAAACTCAGGTTTTGAAAAATGTTGCGTGTCCAAAAGTTTTTCTTTTAATTCCCTGATTGCTATTAAATTCATCCCATAACATTAAGACATAACATTGCAGAAATTGATGCTGAAACTGTCTGTCACCAGCATTAGTTATCAAGGCTTCCAGAGGAACAAGAAGCACCTTGCCTCTGTAATGGGGATGCGGATTCTAGTCTGAGGAACACAGCGCCATTGCACAAACAAATAGCACCATGGCATAGTGTAGTCACATGTTGTAGCTGCCATTGTGGAGAGGTGCAAAAACATAGCTTCCCTTTCAGGGAAAGGAACAATTATAGCTCATCAATCTTGCCAGCTCTCTAGCTCCTCCTAATGTACAGTTATGAAGTTGCTTTGACAAAGGTCCAAGAACAGATTTTGCACACACCCTCTGGGTTACATATTGGCATATGGTATCAGGGGAGTAAATTCATATATTTTATGAAAAATAGCACAAGTGGAAAAGATGCAGAACTTTTAGTTGTACTTAAGTAAATGCAAGATTAATCCAGATTAAGTCCAAACCAGAAAATTATCTCCCAATTCTCTTATAGCATTGTTATATTTCATTCCATTAAAAAAAAAGGTAAATAATGAAAGCACTTCAGTATATCCTCAGGATGTTCCAAAGAACTTTAGAGTCAATGGATTACTTCTGCAGTGCAGTCACTGTGGTTGCATAGGCAAACATGGCAGCTAATTTTCACACAGCAAGATCCCACAACGAGCAAATTAATGAATGACTCAGAGGGAGAGGGAGGAATGTTCGCCAGAACACCAGGGCACTCCCTACTCTTCTTTGAACTAGTGTCATGGGATCTTTTACATCCACCTGAGCTGGCAGACAAGGCCTAAGTTTTATATATCCCATCCTAAAGGCAGCATCCCCAACAGTGCGGCACTCGTTCTGTACTGCACTGAAGTTTCATCCAAAACCGTGTGCTCCAGATCGTGGCAGGCCATGAGCCCATGACGATCGACTCAGAGGCATGTGGTACCAACTGAGCCGAGCTGACACTTTGGAGCTGCGGACTTTGCGGAGTGACCAGGATCAGAGCCAGTGTAATGTGGCGAAGTGACAGCCCAATGGTAAACAAAGACAAACTCGGAGTTGCTACATCTCAATAATTGCCGCCCAGAGACCATTTCATCAAACTTATGAAGTGCTGAGAATGAATTAAAGAAAATTACAGCCACAAATGTCTGATATTGAGCGTTAGACCTATTTAGATTTATGTAAGAGAGTTAAAATTCTGAATAAGATGTTTATTGTATCCTGCTTTGATCAGCCTTCCTAATATCTCCTCCTTTGGCTCGGCATCCATTTTATCTGATTATATCTCGGAGAAGGATCTTGGAATTTTCTTTATTTGTTACACTGGTTATAAAAATGAAGTTGTTATTTTTGAAATGGAGCTTTGAATGTGGAAGAAGAGCAAGGATTTATCCTTGATCAATTTTCCATGAAACACAGATGATTTCTAACAGTAGAATGTAACAAGATGCTATTATAGGGTCTGCCGAGGTCTCCAAAATTAGTAGCAATGAGGTATTGATTTTCTCTTTCGATTTTTGATACTGACTGTTCGCGTATGCGGTTTTGTAGGTCAGTAGTTGTATCGGTTGGCAAAATGGAGATACAAAGCTAGTTTTGTTTTAAGCATAAGATACAGCATTCAGTACAAACCACAGGTTCAAAGGATACTCCAGTCTGATTGGACAGATCTAAGAATTAATGTTGCATTGATTTTCAAGGTCAATACTCACCTTTTACTCGCAAGATCTTAAAATTGTGATGCCAAGGAACTCATCTCAACGATGTAGTCAAGTCACGGACACCCAGCTTCTCAGGAATGTGTGCCCTTCCCCCATTAGTCTGCAAGGAACTGAATATAAACCAAGCACATTTTTTGACTGCAGAGTTGAGCTCAATTAAGGGTGCTTTTACGCAGTCATAACAACTCAATCAATATCCATCCCTTCCATCCTGTAGCTGCAGTATAAACTATCTACAGGATGCACTGCAGCAACTCACTTACTACAACAGCATCTGCCAGCTCCACAACCACTAACAATAAAAGCAACAATGTCCTGGGAACACTACTAGCGCCAAGTTCCCTGCCAAGCCACACCCCTTCCTGACATTTATCGCTAATGCTTCATTGTCACTGGGTCAAAATTCTCAAATTCCCTGCCTGACATCACTGTGGGAGCAACATCAGCACAAGGACTGCAATGGTTCAAGAGAAAGGTCCACCATCACCATCTCAGGGCCACAACGGGATGGGCAATGGACACAACATTGCCAGCATCACCCATACCCCATTCTCCTAACCCATCACTTTGTTGATAATCTTAACTTATTGCCTCCTAGTTATCAACTCATCAACTAGTGAAAATATTTCTTCCAGTTTTTCCTTAAGATCCCTTATCATTTTGAACACCTCTTAGCCTACTTTTGTCTAAAGAAGAGTTCCAGTTTCTCTAGTCTCTCCTCATAACTAAAGCCTCTCATCCTTGGTATCATTTTTCTGCATCACTTCTGCAACATTTCCATTGGCTCGAAATCTTTTTGAAAGTAAGGTGCCCAAGACTATACACAATATTCTATCTGCAGCATAACCCAATGATTTCCATAGAATCATAGAATGGTTACAGAAGGCCATTTGTCCTATCAAGTCCATGTATAGGTTTAGGATTATCTTTTGTTCTCGTACCACCACTTAGAAAATCTAGGATCCCATACAGGGATTTTACTGTTTAGCTTTATCGACTTGTCCTCTTACTTCAAAAGATTTGTGCATCTAAACCCATAAGTCCCTCTGCTCCTCATCGCCTTTTAATGTATCTGTACTTTCCTTATTCATCCTCCCAAAATGTATCTCTCCACGTTAAATTTCATCTGACATCTAATTGCCCAATCAAACCTGTCTATATCTTCCTGAAGTCACTTACAGTACTCGTCACAGTTAACACACTCATTACTTTTGTGTCATCTATAAAGTTTGATAATATGTCCTTTTTATATATCGAGAAGACCCAAGGCACAAGGGGTTAACATCCCTCCAATCTGAAAAAAATCCTTAAAGAGCACTCTATGGTCCTTGTTCATTAACCAACTTCCTATCTATGTGTCTTAATGTTATCAGAAGATCTCCTATGGAATAGTTTATTAAACACCTTTTGTAAAATTATATACACAACATCCGCAATATTTCCTTTATCAATACACTCGGATATTTCGTCAAGGTCTCTATTAAACTTGTATTTATATAATCCCATTTATAAGGTTCCTTTCATATCCTCAGGAGGACCTAAAGTGCTGCACAGTCAATAGAGTACTTTTGAAGTGCAGTCACTGTTATTATGGAGACATACACAGCAGCCAATTTGTGCACTGCAAAGTTCCGCAGACAACAAATTAGATAAATAGTGATAGCATCTGTTTTGAGCAATATTTTATGTCCACCTAAATAGGCAGGCAATTCAAATGAAAACTATACCTCCAACAATGCAACTCTCCCTCTAGTGTCAGCTGAGATTAATGTGCTACTTCTTCCTTCGTACGGTAGTAGCAAAGTAAACAATCTCAATATCTAAGTCAGATATCGAGGCCAAAGATCCCACTGTAACAGTGTGGATATCTTGTAGGCTGCCTGCGAATTTCCTCTGAGGGCAGTGCTCAATGATGTGCACCAGGGTCTGATTAGGAGCTCCACAGTCACATGATGGAGATGCTTTAATCTTCCATGGAGAAGGTGGCAGCATCTACCATGACCGGTTTTGCGATGGTTTATAGCTGTCCACTGTTTGCGAGGAATGTTTGATCCTTGAGATTGTGCTGTGGGGTTCTCTATAAGGAATCCATTCCATATGTCACAGTTCTTCCAAGCATTTCTAGCCATCGGTCATCAAGACGGAGGGGAGATCGCTGAAGGGCTTTGGCGATGGTATAAAATGGCCTTCTAGATTTGAGGTGGATTGGTGATAGATTGATCAAGTCAGTCTGGATCGGCATGTCTTTGCTCAAGTCCTGGAGTGAGGCTTGAACCCATTACCCATAATGATCAGATGTAAAGACATTAAGGGGCCAAACTTGGTGAAGGCCAAGTCGTACCCAAGTGCCGCCCAAAAGGCCGCTGATGGCCGCCGAGAGACCGAGTGTCACTTTGGGCGGGAAATTGATGAAAAATAAATTAAAAGTCGGGCCGGCAGCAAACGAGCGATGTACGCCATCAAACTGGGCGGGAGCTCCCATTCTCGGCGGCAAAGGCAATCATTACTGGCCACAGAGGGGCGAAGAACTGAAAATAAAAATGATTGGAAAAAAAAATTAAGACCTTCAGGGAATACCATTATGGTAAGTCGCTGTGAAAAAAAAATAATCAAAAAGTTCACTAACCTTTTTCATTTTTTTTTTAAACTTACCTTGGGGGTTAGACCAGCCTCCTCGCAGTGGTCCTTCCCTCTGCTGACGCCGACTCAGACTCCTGCCAACTCCTGCCCACACCAATCTGGCATGTCGGTGGGTGGGAGGACACATGCACCACTTGGCCTTCCGCTGACATCAGCGGGTGGTTCCCGGCAGTTCTCCCCTCCCACCCGCTCCAGCCCAAATGCAAACTGAACCCGAAGAGGAGTGTCAGTGGGACTCGCCGGCAGTCGGCGGTAAGGCCATCAATTTCGGCCCCTAAGTGTTTGTACTAATATTTTCACAGTAATTTTACAACCACTGGCTCTTAACCACCAATCCATTATAATCGAAGTCTCTATTCATTTTTTAGAATGAGAGGGCATTGGTGTTACAAAACTGCTACAGAAAAATTCATTCATATGCAAAAACATCACTCTGTTTTAAAATCAATAAAACACATTTTAAAAGGGATTCTGTTGCCCCAATCATTCAGAACATATATTCTAAAATAGACAATGCAAAATTTCAAATGCAAAGTTTCACTTGTCACACAGGTCCACCATCTTGGATTTGGCCAACAGCAGGAAAGATTATTTAATCATTATTGGCCAACTCTGATTAACAATGTCTTAATTAAGAAATCTAAATGGGTTTCTTCATTTTTGCAGTAACAATTTCAAATCATATAATTAAATGTTAAAAATTGAACCCATTCACTGAATCGACCTCCAGCCTACACATATTTATGCTCATTACCACCACTCCAGATGAAAAAACCTGACTCAATGTCTTAAATTACAACATAAATGTAAATCCTGACCAGATGGGATGAATATTTCCTCTCTGCCAATAGTGTTAAATAACATTATTTTTGACTGTGATTGTGGTGTATTATTTCTCTTCATCCTCCTCGACCTCTGTGCACCCTTCAACATGGTAAACTACACCATCCTCCTCCAGTGCCATCCCTCCATTGTCCAGTCCTATTGCACTCTAACCAATCTGATCGTAGACTGATTATCTCCAGCAATTACTTCTCTTTCCACCTCCACAGTTTCTTCCAGAGTCTCCCAAGGACCCACTAAATGTATGCTGATGACAGCCTGCTCTACCTCTTCACCACCTCTTGACTTCTCCACTCCACATGGTGTCACACTGCTTATCCAACAGCCAGTCTAGGATGAGCCACAGTTTACTCCAGTTAAATATTGGTAAAGTTTGGCCAAGTGCAAGAAGCTCGGCATTGAATGTCAGCTGTGTTGAACCTCATTATTTATATATTGTTGATGTGTCCTCTCTGCTGCAGATCATGTCTGACTCCATCAGATGTTTGAAGCAGTCTGTTTCTCATAAAGGCTGCCTTTTTTCCTGCAGTGTGGACTGTCCCGTCCATAATATTTCAATTTAGCCTTGTGCATTTGAATGTTTGGTTCCACTCTAAGCAATCCGATCGTAGCCGGATTATCTCCACCCCGCCACAACATCCTTGCCACCAATTCTTTCCCCCACCAGACTGTGCACAACCTTGGCATCCCATTCGACCCTGAGCCCATATCTATTCCATCACAAGGATCGCCAACTTCCACCTCTGTAGCATCCCCTACCTCCACTCCTAATTCAGCCCATCTGCTGCTGAAACCCTCATCCATGACTTTGTTCCACCTCCAGACTCAACTTAAGGGTAGCTTCCTATCTTCAACCCACACTAAACGTCAGCTCATCCAAAACTCTTCTCCCACACCAAATAGCCCGGAATAATATTCCTGCCCTCGCTTAATGACATTTGCTCCTAGTCTCCAACATCTCAATTTTAAAACTTTTACTCTTGTATTTAAATCCCTTCATATTCTTGCCCCTCCCTTTCTCTAAAACATCCTCCAGCCCTACAGCCCTCTTTCCCCCCACCAAAACTCTCCATTTCTCTAACTCTAGCCTCTTGTGCCTCCCCCACTTTCCCCACCATTCTGGAATACCTCTTTAAAACCCATTTTTCAACCAAACTACTGATCACCCTCCTAATATTTCCTTCTTTAGCTCAGCATTCATATTTTATACACTGAAGCAGCTATACAAATTGTTGTTTTGTTGTTACTGCTACTATTACATCTATACGGTTACATCCAGGGAGTTAAATCAGGAGACAGTACATTAGAAAAGAGTCATTTTGTAAAGGAAAGCAGCAGAAACAAGTTTTAAAACTACACTCATACCCAATTATACACTATTAAAAGGAGTTCTGCTGCTGAATGTGCCCAGTTTACACCGCAGGGCTGACACGATAATGATCCATACATACACTGTTCCTCTGTAGTCACAGTTGCAACTTTGTACTAAATTATGTGGCTCACGTACGTGTACAATTGGATCAAAGTCACTTTTGACAATTGGAAAATCTGGCCAGGACCGGTCCCGATGGCCATACCCAGATGCTGGACCTGTGTGAAAGTGAAATTCTGATTGCATGGAACACCATGTCTGTTACTTTAGAGCATTGCCTCCGAATCTAACCTGTATAATAAAATGCATCATTTGGCAGGCGGCGTGCTAGAAGAGCAGATTTCAGGTTATGCAAGAGATGTGTAGCAAGGCGACTGATGAACTAATGGCAACAGACTTTATTTGGAAATGCATGTCAGTGAAGAAGAACTTGAGTTCAGATGCTGAAGTGGGATCTGGTCTCGCAAAAAAAAATCGATTTTGTGGGAAAACATTTTATATTTGAATCTGCTGATATGAATCTGTCATGATATTATGAAGAAGTTGTATACAAGCTGCCAGAAATTTTTTTAATAATAATTAGCCTGGATATTTTTATTTTAAGAAGAATGAAAGTCTCTAACTATTGACGGGTAGATAGATTAGATTGTGTTTGGTGCCTTGCAGTGAATGTTAAGTTGCAGCCATCTGTAAAACATGGAGAGAATTATTAGCTTCATAACTGGGCCCGGCAACCGCTTCCTCAGTGCCATGTTGATGGGCATAGCTAGCTCTTCTAGCGTCATAAAAACAGAAAGCGCTGGAAATCTCAACGGGTCAGGCAGCATCTGTGGAGAGAGAAAGAGAGTTAACGTTTCAGGTTGATGACTCTTCTTCAGAACTGGCAATAATTCGAAATGTAACAGATTCTTAAGCAAGTGCTGGGGCCCTGAAAGGGAGAGGGGAGGAACGAACAAAAGGGAAGGTCTGTGATAGAGTGGAAGGCAGAAGAGATTTGAGAGACAAAGGGGATGATGGGCCGAATCGGAATGGTAATAGCACAAGTTAGTAAACAAAAGGTCAGTCTGGATAGGGTGTGAATGGCAGAATAAATGATAGCTGCCATGGGAAACAGAAAGAAACAAAATAAAAATAAAAAAGGTGGCAGGGAAGTTTTGGTTAAAAGAAAGCGAGGAAAGGGAACAAAAAGTCGGCAGAGGTTATGGTCTGAAATTGTTGAACTCGTCGAGACCATAACCTCTGCCCACATTCTGTTCCCTTTCCTCGCTTTTTATACAAAAACTTTCCTCCCCTTTTTTATTTTTAGTTGTTTCTCTCTGTTTCACATGGTAGCTGGCATTTATTCTGCCATTCACACCCTACCTAGACTCACCTTTCGTTTCCCAATCTGTGCTATTACCATCTGAATTTTGCCCATGATCCTCTTTGTCTCTCAACTCTCTTCTGCCTTCCACCCTCTCACAGACCTTCCCTTTTGTTCTTTTCACCCTCCACCCTCCCCCTTTCAGGGACCCAGCACTTCCTTAAGAATCTGTTACATTTCAAACTATTGCCAGATTTGACAAAGGGTCATCGACCTGAAACGTTAATTCTGTTTCCCTCTCCATGGCTGCTGCCTGACCCACTGAGATTGCCAGCATTTTCTGTTTTTATTTCAGATTCCAGCATCCGCAGTATTTTGCTTTCTTCTAGTGTCATGATGGTCATCCCTCTGATGTAATGCATTACACGGGATGAACCCTCTATCAGCGATTACTTTTTTTCCACCAAACCTAAGTCTACTCCCCACCAACGTTTGGCACACAACTTCCTGTTACTCCTCTATCTCCTCCAATCAGGATGGCTGGCAGTCTGGGGTGTAGAAACTTCCCAGTTTCCCCAGCGCTGCTCCCACTACAAAGGCTTTCCTTAAAATAATCTAACCAGTTTAGAACAGCTAAACTTCCAATTCAGTCAGCCCGTTGGTTGGGAGTCAATGTAACCTTGAGAGCTATAGGCAGCTTTAAAACAGCGCGAGACCTGACCCGAGCGGCAATCCAGAAAGCAACGTGAGAGGAGCAGCTCAAACACCAACTGACCCGAAGACAACAAGTAGAAAGAACCAAAGTCAAAGTGCGATGTCACAGGAAAGAAGGGAAGTGATTGGTTGGCGAGTTTTTCTCTCTTCTGGGGCAATGGTTTGAATTAAGAGCTGGGACTAAAAACAAAACTTGAAAACTTAATTAACTAAATACATTAGAGATGGCAGGTCAGGCGATGTGTTTCTGCTGCTGCATGTGGGAGCTGGTTGACCCCATTGAGGTCCACAGCGACCACATCTACAGTAAGTGTCTGCAGCTCGAGGAACTTCGGCTCCGTGTTGATGAGCTGCAGTCCGAGCTACAGACATTGCCACACATCAGGGAGGGGGAGAGTTACCTGGACGCTGTGTTCCAGGAGGCAGTCACACCCCTTAGATTAATTCATTCAAATTTAGTCCGTGGTCAGGGACAGGAGGGTGTGACTACAAGCAAGGCAGGTATGGGGACTCAGGTTCAAGGCTCTTACTTCCTGTGTGGACAAGAGCAGGGACTGCAGGGAGGATGAGCAAACTGACCACAGCACCGTGGTACAGGGGGCCATTTAAGTGGGGGAGTAAAAAGAAACGTTGTAGTGGTAGGGGATAGTATCATTAGGGGGTAGATAAGGTTCTCTGCAGCCGAGAGCATGAGTCCCGAAGGCTGTGTTGCCTGTCCGGTGCCAGGGTTAAAGACGTCTCCTCTGGGCTGGAGAGGAACTTGCAGTGGGAGGGGGAGGATCCAGTTGTCGTGGTCTATGTGGGTACCAACGACATAGGTAGGACAAAGAAAGAGGTTTGGCAGAGGGATTATGAACAGTTAGGGGGCCAAATTAAAAAGCAGAACCACAAAGGTTTTGGATTACTACCTGAGGCACGTGCAAATTTGCATAGGGTAAATATGACCAGAGAGTTAAACATGTGCCTCAAAGACTGGTGTGGGAGAAATGGGTTTTGGTTCGTGGGGCACTGGCACCAGTACTGGGGAAAGAGGGAGCTGTTCCGTTGTGACCAACTCCACTTAGACTGTGCTGGGACTAGGGCCCTGGTGAATCGAATAACTAGGGCTGTAGAGAAGGCTTTAAACGAATTAGTGCGGGGCGGATTCAGGTGAGCGAAAATTTAAAAACTCATGAATAAGGAGAAGGCAATAAGAACAGGGTAGCACTGGGGGAAATGAAAACCAGAGCATGCCAGGAAGGGACAGAATGTATAAACATAAAGGTGAATCAGAAAGTCGGGTCAAAGCAGGAAAAAATGGTAAAAAAACACATTTGAAAGCTCTTTATCTGAATGCACGTAGCATTTGTAACAAAATAGATGAGTGGACAGCACAAATTGATACAAATGGGTATGATCTAATAGCCATTACAGAGAGGTGGTTGCAAGGTGACCTGGACTGGGAACTAAATATTATGGGGTATTTGACAATTCGGAAGTACAGACAGAAAGGAAAAGGAGGTGGGGTAGCACTGTTAATAAAGGATGAGATCAGTGCGTTAGTGAGAAATGATCAAGATCTAGAATCAGTTTGGATGGAGATAAGGACTAATAAGGGGAAAAAGTCGCAGATGGGTGTAGTCAATAGGCCCCCTAACAGTAGCTACACTATTGGACGGTGTATAAATAAATAATGGAGGCTTGTATAAAAGGAACAGCAATAATCATGAGTGATTTTAAACTTCATATTGATTGGACAAAGCAAATTGGCCAGGGTAGCCTTAAGGAAGAACCAAAGTATATCCGGAATAGTTTCCTTGAAAAGTATTTTGCGGAACCAACCAGGGAGCAGGCTATCTTAGATCTGGTACTGTGTAATGAGACAGGATTAATAAATGATATCCTAGTAAAGCATCCTCTCGCAATGAGTAACCATAACATGGCTGATTTTTAACTTCAGTTGGAGGGCGGGAAAGTTGGATCTCAAACCAGTGTCCTAAACTTAAATAAAGGAGACTACAAAGGTATGAAGGCAGAGTTGGCTAAAGTGGACTGGGAAAATAGATTCAAGTATGGGACGGTTGATGAGCAGTGGCAGATATTTAAGGAGACATTTCATAACTCGCAATAAAAATTGATCCCAATGAGAAGGAAAGACTGCAAGAGAAGGGATAATCATCCATTGCTAACTAAGGAAATAAGAGATGGTATCAACTTGAAAACAAGGGCATACAATGTGGCCGAGGCCAGAGGATTGGGAAACCTTTAAAAGCCAGCAAAGAACAACTAAAATGATAAAGAGAGGGAAGATAGATTATGAAAGTAAACTAGCATGGAATATAAAAACAGATAGTAAGAGTTTCGACAGGTACATAAAAAGGAAAAGAGCAGCTAAAGTAAATATTGGTCCCCTAGAGCATGAGACTGGGGAATTAATAATGGAGAATAAAAAATGGCAGAGACATTGAACAAATATTTTGTATCGGTCTTCATGGTAGACGACACCAAAAACATCCCAATAGTGGTTAATCAAGGGGCTATAGGAGGAACTTAATAGAATCACTGTCACTAAAGAAGTAGTACTCAGTAAAATAATGGGACTAAAGGCCAACAAGTCCCCTGGGCCTGATGGATTATATTCTAGGGTCTTAAAGGAAACCATCCCATGATCTTATTGAATCAATGATCTTATAGAAATAGCAACAGGAGTAGGCCATACGTCCCCTCGAGCCTGCTCGACCTTTCAATAAGATCATGGCTGAACTGATCATGGACTCAGCTCCACCTCCCTGCCCGCTCCCCATAACCCCTTATCCCCTTATCATTTAAGAAGCTGTCTATTTCTGTCTTAAATTTATTCAATGAACCCAGCCTCCACAGCTCTCTGAGGCAGCGCATTCCACAGATTTACAACCCTCAGAGAATAAATTTCTCCTCATCTCTATTTTAAATGGCGGCCCCTTATTCTAAGATCATGCCCTCTAGTTCTAGGCTCCCCATCAGTGAAAACATACTCTCTGCATCCACCTTGTCAAGCCCCCTCATAATCTTATATGTTTCAATAAGATCACCTCTCATTCTTCTGAATTCCAATGAGTAGAGGCCCAACCTACTCAACCTTTCCTCATGTCAACCCCCTCATCTCCGAAATCAACCTGGTGAACCTTCTCTGAACAGCCTCCAAAGCAAGTATATCCTTTCATAAATATGGAAACCAAAACTGCACGCAGTATTCCAGGTGTGGCCTCACCAATATCCTGTATAGCTGTAGCAAGGCTTCCCTGCTTTTATACACTATCCCCTTTGCAATAAAGGTCAAGATTCCATTGGCCTTCCTGATCACTTGCTGTACCTGCATACTATCCTTTTGTGTTTCATGCACAAGTACCCCCAGGTCCCGCTGTACTGCAGCACTTTGCAATCTTTCTCCATTTAAATAATAACTTGCTCTTTGATTTTTTTGGTGCCAAAGTGCTTGACTTCGCACTTTCCAACATTATACTCCATCTGCCAAATCTTTGCCCACTCACTTAGCCTGTCTATGTCCTTTTGGAGATTTTTTGTGTCCTCCTCACATATTGCTTTTCCTCCCATCTTTGTATCGTCAACAAACTTGGCTATGTTAAATTAAGTTCCTTCTTCGAAGTCGTTACTATAGATTGTAAATAGTTGGGGTCCCAGCACTGATCCCTGCGGCACTCCATTAGTTACTGGTTGCCAACCAAAGAATGAACCATTTAGCCCGACTCTCTGTTTTCTGTTCATTAGCCAATCCTCTATCCATGCTAATATATTACCCCCAACCCCGTAAACGTTTATCTTGTACAGTAACCTTTTTATGTGGCACCTTGTCAAGTGCCTTCTGGAAGTCCAAATACACCACATCCATTGGTTCCCCTTTATCCACCCTGTTCGTTACATCCTCAAAAAATTCCAGCAAATTTGTCAAACATGAATTCCCCTTCATAAATCCATGCTGACTCTGCCTGACCAAATTTTGCTTTTCCAAATGTCCTGCTACTGCTTATTTAATAATGGACTCCAACATTTTCCCAACCACAGATGTTCGGCTAACTGGTCTATAGTTTCCTGCTTTTTTCTGCCTCCATTTTTAAATAGGGGTGTTACATTTGCAGTTTTCCAATCTGCTGGGACCTCCCCAGAATCCAGGGAATTTTGGTAAATTACAACCAATGCATCCACAATCCCTGCCACTACTTCTCTTAAGACCCTAGGATGCAAGCCATCAGGTCCAGGGGATTTATCTGCCTTTAGTCCCATTATCTTACTGAGTACCACCTCCTTAGTGATTTTGATTGTGTTAAGTTCCTCCCCCCCTATAGCCCCTTGACGATCCACTGTTGAACTATTGTTAGTGTCCTCTACCATAAAGACTGATACAAAATATTTGTTCAGAGTTTCTGCCATCTCCATGTTCCCCATTACTAATTCCCCAGTCTTGTCCTCCAAGGGACAACATTTACATATAAAAAGGGAAAGAGTGGCTATAGAAACTCCTGCTATCTGTTTTTATATTTTGTGCTAGTTTACTTTCATAGTCTATCTTCCCTTTCTTAATTATTTTTTTAGTCGTTCTTTGCTGGCTTTCAAAAGCTTCCCAATCTTCGGTCCTCCCACTAGTTTTGGCCACTTTGTATGCCCTTGTTTTTAATTGGATACCGTCCTTTATTTCTTTAGTTAGCCACGGATGGCTATCTTTTCTCTTTCACCTTTTCCTCCTCACTGGAATATATTTTTCTTGAGAGTGGTGAAATATCTCCTTAAATATACACCACTATTCATCAACCGTCCTACACTTTAATCTATTTTCCCAGTCCACTTTAGCCAACTCTGCCCTCATACCTTCATAGTCTCCTTTATTTACGCTTAGTATGCTGTTTAGAGATCCAACTTTCTCACCCTCCATCTGAATTTGAAATTCAATCATGCTATGATCACTCATTCCAAGGAGATCCTTTACTCGGAGATTGTTTATTAATCCTGTCTCATTACACAGGACCAGATCTAAGATAGCCTGCCCCCGGGTAGGTTCTGTTACATACTGCTCAAGGAACCCGTCTCTTATGCACTCTATGAACTCCTCCTCAAGGCTACCCTGACCAATTTGATTTGTCCAATAAATATTTAGGTTAAAATCACCCATGATTATTGCTGTTCCCTTTTTACACGCCCCCATTATTTCCTGGTTTATGCTTCGACCAACAGAATTGCTACTGTTAAGGGGCCTATAGACTACGCCCACCAGTGACGTTTTCCCCTTATTGTTCCTTATGTTCTGATGTAACTGAAGGAAGCAAAAACTCCAAACCGATTTAGTGTCGCATTGTCTCACATCAGTTTGCCCAGCTTTCTGCCATCAGCTGTGTCCTGGCCTCCCATGATCTGAGTTCTTACAATATTGTTGTGAGGGAGTGGGTGACACACTACGTTAGGACATTAAAGAGGAACTTGAGTGAACTCATATTGATAGGCTGAACATGAGTAGAGTGTTTGCTTTGGGAGTCTCATGTCGGTCGTAGCAGGAATACACTATCCATTCTGAAAACGGTGTGCGCGTGTGGCAAAGGTGAATAAACAACATGCAGATGAACAGAGACAAAGTAAGCCTCCCAAAAATGTGCCCTTCTCAGTTCATCAGGGCAAGAGACAAACACCTTTGTGCAAGTGGCTATTTCAAAATGGAAAGAGAGAAACAATTTAGAAATGCAGTGTATTAAAAGGGAAATTGATTGGATTGAAGGCTGATAAATCCCCAGGGCCTGATAGTCTGTATCCCAGAGTACTTAAGGAAGTGGCCCTAGAAATAGTGGATGCATTGGTGGTCATTTTCCAACATTCTATAGATTCTGGATCAGTTCCTATAGATTGGAGGGTAGCTAATTTAACCCTACTTTTTAAAAAAGGAGGGAGAGAGAAAACGGGTAATTATAGACCGGTTAGCCTGACATCGGTAGTGGGGAAAATGTTGGAATCAATTATTAAAGATGTAATAGCAGCGCATTTGGAAAGCAGTGACAGGATCAGTCCAAGTCAGCATGGATTTATGAAAGGGAAATCATGCTTGACAAATCTTCTAGAATTTTTTGAGGATGTAACTAGTAGAGTTGACAAGGGAGAATCAGTGGATGTGGTGTATTTGGACTTTCAAAAGGCTTTTGATAAGGTCCCAATCAATAAATTATTGTGCAAAATTGAAGCACATGGTATTGGGGATAATGTATTGATGTGGATAGAGAACTGGTTGGCAGACAGGAAGCAAAGAGTAGGAATAAACAGGTCCTTTTCAGAATGGCAGGCAATGACTAGTGGGGTACCGCAAGGTTCAGTGCTGGGACCCCAGCTATTTACAATATATATTAATGATTTAGACGAAGGAATTTAATGTAATATCTCCAAGTTTGCAGATGACGCTAAGCTGGGTGGCAGTGTGAGCTGTGAGGAGGATGCTAAGAGGCTGCAAAGTGACTTGGACAGGTTAGGTGAGTGGGCAAATGCATGGCACATGCAGTATAATGTAGATAAATGTGAAGTTATCCACTTTGGTGGCAAAAACAGGTAGGCAGAATATTATCTGAATGGTGACAGATTAGTAAAAGGGGAGGTGCAACGAGACCTCGGTGTCATGGTACATCAGTCATTGAAAGTTGCCATTCAGGTATAGCAGGTGGTGAAGAAGGCAAATGGCATGTTGGCCTTCATCGCAAGAGGATTTGAGTATAGGAGCAGGGAGGTCTTGCTGCAGTTGTACAGGTCCTTGGTGAGGCCACAGCTTGAATATGTATATAGTTTTGGTCTCCTAATCTGAGGAAGGGCATTCTTGCTATTGAAGGAGTGCAGCGAAGGTTCACCAGACTGCTTCCCGGGATGGCAGGACTAACATATGAAGAAAGACTGGATCGACTAGGCTTATAGTCACTGAATTTAGAAGAATGAGAGGGGATCTCATAGAAACATATAAAATTCTGACGGGATTGGACAGGTTAGATGCAGGAAGAATGTTCCCGATTTTGGGGAAGTCCAGAACCAGGGGTCACAGTCTAAGGATAAGGGGTAAGCCATTTAGGACCGAGATGAGGAGAAACTTCTTCACTCAGAGAATTATGAACCTGTGGAATTCTTTACCACAGAAAGTTGTTGAGGCCAGTTCATTAGATATATTCAAAAGGGATTTAGATGTGGTCCTTATGGCTAAAGGGATCAAGGGGAGAGAAAGCAGGAATGGGGTACTGAAGTTGCATGATCAGTCATGATCATATTGAATGGTGGTGCAGGCTAGAAGGGCCGAATGGCCTACTCCTGCACCTATTTTCTATGTTTCTATGACATCTGTGCCGTGATATCCAACAGACTAATTCGAAGTAGCTCTGTATAATGAAGTATGAAAGGGAACAAAATCCTTTACTGCACTAAGGAATCTCATCAATTACATTTAATTGTATCTATCTGCAGTAGTCTCCAAACTGCTGTATTTCCTAAAGTTGATATTGATTTTTTTTTTAGGGTATGCTAATGCCTGTTAAAGCGAGCATTATACATGAAAAGGGGATGGAAAACCTGTTTTGCTGACACTGATCCCACTTGCTCCAGCCACTGCTGCAAATTCAAGAATGGGTTACACTATTGAAAGTGGATACAAATGCATGCCAATATCATCCACTGGTACTCTCATACCACTCAGCCCATATCATCTGCCACCAGATTAACCTGTATCTAACCTCTTATCGTTACCATTTCAATTCGGCCCAAGATCCCTTTTGTCTCTCCTGCCTTCCACCCTATCACAGACATTCTCTTTTGTTCTTTCTTCCCCTTCCCCTTTCAGTGCTTAAGAATGTGCTGTTTTCGAACATTCGGCAGTTCTGACGAAGGGTCATCAACCTGAAATGTTAACTCTGTTTTTCTCTCCACAGATGCTGCTTGACCCACTGTGATTTCCAACATTCTCTGTTTTTATATCATCTGCCACCTTATTCTGACTGCTATTTCATGCACGAGGGGAAAGAAATGTCCAAACAGCTTCACAAATGTCCACGCATTTTCTAGATCTATGTGGGCAAAATATTTATTTTCAGTCACAGAGCTGTCTCACTAAGATGGATTCATACAGCACAGTGAGAGGCCATTCAGTCCATCGTGTTTGTGCCAGCTCTTTGAAAGAGCTATCCAATTAGTCCCACTCCCCTGCTCTTTCCCAATAACCCTGCAAATTTTTCCTTTCAAGTATAGATCCATTTCCTGTATGAATTTATTAATGTCACTTAACCTACTGATTGATTGAAATGCCAGGTTTCAGTATAAACAAGGCACAACGGATTCATTCAATACCGGGAAACCTGAACCTCGCTGTTGGACTGTTATTTTCAGCATAAACTGTTCAAATCTTTTAATTTCAGTATTTCCAAATTTGAATTACCCAAATAATGATGCAGGCCAAAGAGGCCTCACAATCCACAGGACACAGGTCCAAGTCTTGAAGTTGCCTGTCCCCATTGAAATGATTGAGGACACCTCCAAGCTCAGACACTAGCTTTCACTGCAACCCAAGAGGGTGTCGTTGCACCTTTGAGTGGGAAAGAAGCCAAAAAACCCACCCCATATCATTTTTAATGACATTGATTGTGAGTTAAGAGGGCACAGTATTTATTAAGGTGCATACATAACCAGTGCAAACTGATCCCTCATTAGAAAGACACACATGGCCCAAGTTTTGGCCTCAGTTGCTCCTGATTTTTTGGAGCAACTGGTGTAGAATGGAGTATTTTAGAAATTCAAATTCTCGGCATTTAGTTTGCTCCAGTTCCAGTCAGTTAGAACAGTTTCACGTTGGAACAGAATTTTTTTTTCAAAAGGGGGCGTGTCCAGCCACTTACGCCTGTTTTCAAAGTTTCGGCAGTGAAAACTTACGGCAAACTAACTTAGAATGGAGGAAGTGAAGATTTTTGTACGCTCGAAAAAACCTTGTCTACACTTTAGAAAATCAGGCATAGGTTACAAATCAGGCATAGGGAATGGAGGGGGGGGGTTTAAAGGGAAGTTTACAAACATTAAACACTTCAGTTTTACAAATAAAGAGCCATCATCAATAATAAATGATAAAAACATCAATAAATCAACCAATAAATCAAAAAAAATTAATAAGAAATAATGTTTTTTTTAAATTAATAAATAAAACATTTTATACTTACCGACTGCAGCACCGGGAGCCCTCCAACAGCGTGCTGGGATGTCGACCCCCCCCCAGTGAGTCTCTGTCAGTGTCTCTATCTCTCTGTCTGTCTGTGTGTGTCTCTCACTCTCTGTCTGTCAGTGTCTGTGTTTCTGACAGCAAGGGTAGGGGGAGGAGGGGTGTAGAGGGAGAGAGGGGGGATGCAGGGGGAGGGGAGGGAGGGAGGCAGAGAGTGGGGAGAAGGGGGAGGAGAGAAGAGGGGGAGGAGAAGGGGAAGGGGGGGAGGAGGAGAAGGGGAATGGGGGGAGAAGGGGAGAGGAGAAGGGGGGGAGAGGAGAAGGGGGGAAAAGGAGAAGGGGGAAAAGGAGAAGGGGGGAAAGGAGAGGGGGGGAAAGAGAAGGGGGAGAAGGAGGGGGGAAAGGAGAAGGGGGGAAAGGAGAGGGGGGGAAGAAAGGAGAAGGGGGGAAGAAAGGAGAAGGGGGAGCGGAAAGGAGAAGGGGGGGAAAGGAGAAGGGGGAGGGAGGCTGAACGGGCCAGGCCGTTCGGACAGGGCCCGTCCCCAGCACCAGATTTACAGGTAGGTGGCGTTGGGTCGGGTCGGGTCCGGGGTCCGGGGTCGGGAGCGCGGGTCGGGTCGGGGGGAGCACGGGTCGGGTCGGGTCCGGTCCTGGGTGGGGGGGGGGGCGGTGGTCGTGAGCACGGGTCAGGTCGAGAGGGAGGGTGGGGGGGAGGAGGGAGGTCGGGTTGGTTCGGGTAGGAGGGAGGGAGGGAGCGTAGGTCGGTTCGAGTCACAGGGGGGCAGAGGGAGGTCGGGTCGGGTCGGTTCGTGACGGGTAGCGGGGGGAGGGAGATCAGGTTGGGTCGGGTCGGGTCCGGGTGGGCGGGGGAGGTGGTCGGGAGCGTGGGTCAGGTCGTGGAGGTGGTGGGAGGGAGGTCGGTTCAGTTTGGTTTGGGGCGGGGGGTAGTGCGGGTCGGGTCGTTGTCGGGGACGGGTCGGGTCCGGTCCGGGGAGGGGTGGGGGGGGAGCAGGAGTTGAGTCGGGAGGAAGCAGGAGCTGGGCGTGGGAGGCAGCCTTATGCACGCAGCCCCAGTGAGGCCATTCGGCCAGGGCTAGGGACTGCGTGCTTCGGCCCCTCCCACACAGTTTTGGGCGCCTGGAGCTACTGCACATGCGCGCCCACTGTAGCGTGCATATGCAGAGGTCCCGGCACTGTTTTCAGCGCAGGGACCTAGCTCCGTCCCCACAGGTCGTGCTGCGCTGCAAACGACTTGCAAGGAGCCGGAGAATCTGTAAGTTTTTTTTCGGCACACTTTGTGCGAAAAACGGGCGTCCAGGTCGGGGCTGCGCTGTTCTAGGCGCGGCCCGAAACTTGGGCCCACAGAGTGGCTCTGTAGTAAAGCAGGCATATACAAAGCAAAGCTACTTGGCAGACATTGAGAAAGTCCATGTGATTCTACGCTGCTGTGCTCACACCAATCACGAGCACACGCAGTGAGTTTTCATTCATTCAGATAATGGATGGAAATGTCATGGCTTAATCTCTCAGTTTTCTGATATATGCTCGGTGCGAACGCCAGTACCCGGTGAGCATGTTGGATCCTGGAATCGCCTTTCGTACCCTCTCACAAATCAATAGCAGAGTATTAATCAGGATCTAGGGCCAGGCATTTTCTCCATGGGCATAAATTTGAAAATACGCCCAAGGCTACGCTCAGTCTGCTGATGTCAAGTTAGGCCCAAGTATCCTTGCAATCTATTAGAATACGCCTGAAAGTAAGATGGGTGTAAATGAGCATAAATAAGCACAAGCCATCGGGGCCCCATGGAAAGTGCAGAACCCACACATGGGGGAAATTTTAACCCCCCAAAAAAACAGGTGGATTGGGGCCGGATGGGAGGTTAACGAGTTAAAAATCTGAATCTGGACCCCAATCCGCCCACTTCCTGTTTTATCGGAGGCAGGACCGGACAGGCAGCCAACCCGTTTGCAGGAGGTGGGTTGGCATTTTAAATATTATAATGAGGCTGCTTGCCTCATTTGAAAACACCATTTTAAATTTAACTCTGGCTGGCCAGGTTTCCCAGGCCTCCTAAAGGAAGGCAAGGACTGGTGTAACCAGGAGGTAGTAATGCTGGATCCAGCAGCCCTGCCTTGCCAACCCATCACAATCAAACCCACCCCCCCCCCAACTATTCCGATCTCATCCCGACCTCCCCCCTACACCCTCACCCTTCACAAGGCCTCTGATCTCCTATTCCTACCACAGCCTACCTCCCGCCAAGGCCTACCTGACTCCCCCCTCCCCCACGAGGCCTTCCGACACCGCCCCCATTCCCATCCCCAGCCTCCAAAACCCCGTCCAACTTCCATCCCCCAACCTCACCAATGATCTGCAGCCCCCGACTTCACCTCCAATAATCCAGCCCTGGACCTCAGCGACGATCCCTGGCCTTCCGACACCACCTCCCCCCTCAATCCCTCTCTCCTCCTTGTCGCCTGGTGCTGTAGGCCTACCTGCCCGACAGCCAGTCAGCCTCTCCGTCTGGCTGGCTGCGGGCGGGAGACGGAGAATCAAAATGCTAATCAGGCCCCGCTGTTAAATTCGGCAGGGCCATGTTCCCTAACCACATTGTAGTCGCCCACCCCACCCCCCTCCCTCACCCTCGCTCCCTACCCACCTCCAAAGTAAAATTCCAGCCCATATATTTCTGTTTTAAGCCTGAAAAGCGCAGCAGGCAAAGCATGGTTAGAAACCTGCAATCGGGGGGCAGGGTCAAAAAAAAAATCAGAAAATACAAAGTAGGTTTCAGCGAGCATAATGTAAAAAAACACTCAAAAAATTACAATTATAAGACCAGAAGAAGTACTTTCTTTTCTGTTGCGCCTGAAAATCTGGTCGCATTGTTAAGCCACCTCTCTGATAGTTCTCCTATTCACATATTTATTCTATGCTACATGTAAACCCTATTTCCATCAGAAGCACACACCATCATTTTGAAGGCTGCCCATTCTTCATAAAATAACGATTTAAAAACATTGGTTCATGGAATTTGGTCGAGCAGTTATTACCTTAGTTGCTTCGTGAAGGTGGGCTGCCTTCTTGAATCAGTGCTGCCTTTGTGCGGCCATGGAAGTGATATTTAGTACCTCAATATATAGTGACTGAGATGCCAACCTTTGACCAGTGCCGAATGTGAGCTGATGGGAGCAGGTGTAAATGAGCTGATGGTTTAATATGGCTCATATTTCTTTGTCTATTCAAATAATTACATCTGTTGGTTTAATTAATCATAGAATCATACAGAACAGAAGGAGACCATTCGGCCCTTTGAAAGGGCAATTTAGTTAGTTCCACTCCCCCCGCTCTTTCCCCATAGCACTGCAAATTTTTCCTCAAATATTCACCGTATTTATTAACAACTTTGATGGTGGCTTAGAAAGTCACAAATCCAAATTTGTCAATGACACAAAGATAGGCAGCATTGTAGGCAGTGTAGATGAAAACAAAACATTATAAAGGGATATTGTTAGATTAAATCAATGGGCAAAACTGTGCCAAATGTATTTCAATGTAAGCAAATGTGAGGTCATGCACTTTGGACCTGTAAAGGATAGATCAGGATACTTGCTAAATGGTGAAAAGCTAAAAACAGTGAAGATCCAAAGAGACTTGTGGTGGGAGGGTGGGGGGGAGGTGGAGGGGGGGTGGGAGTGCGGGTTCAGCAACATAGATCATTAAAATGTCATGAACAGGTAGAGAAAATAATCAGAAAGGCTAATGGAATGCTGGCCTTGAGATCCAGGGGACTAGAATACAAGGGGGTAGATGTTATGCTGCAGCTATACAAAACCCTGGTTAGACCACACCTGGAGTACTATGAACAGTTTGGGCACCACACTTTAGGAAGGATATATTGGCTTTGGAGGGAATGCAGAGTAGGTTTACCAGAACGATACCCGGACTTCAAGGGTTGAATTACGAGGAGACATTACACAAATTAGGGATGTATTCCCTAGAATTTAGAAGGTTAAGAGGTGATCTGATCAGAGTTTTCAAGGTATTAAGGGCGACAGAGAGTAGATAGAGATAAATTATTTCCGCTGGTAGAAAATTTTAGGGCTAGGGGGCATAGTTTAAAAATTAGAGTCAGACAGTTCAGGAGTGAAATTAGGAAACACTTCTACACACAAAGGGTGGTAGAAGTTTGGAACTCTCTTCCACAAGCGGATCAATTTTTAATTTTAAATCTGAGATTGACCCATGTCGACCACTTCAGCCCATTCACTTACACACAAAATTACTTCATGGAAAGATTAAGCCACAAATATATTTTGCTAAGGCCATCTTAAGAAATATTGCCTTGGTTTAATTGTTTTGCATAGGGTTGTTGTAAGAACTTTAAGAAAAAGTGAAGAAGGCATGCTGCTACAAGAGAGAATCATTTCAATGTGAAGTGTTATTCAGAGGAGGGTTGAAACTTCAAGATGGAGGCAGAGCCACTCAGCTGACTTCTAAGGAACATCTATTCTAAACAGCTCTAATAGCAACCGCATCAATTACTTCATTCTTGGTCCCAGATGTCAGCCCTGAGGGATCGGCAATGTAAAAATCCAATACCAGCCAGATAGTGCTGTGTATCCAGCCAGCACTGAGCTTTGCAGTGCTGATTGCCCCCTCACTGACTGTGAACCACTCGCTGTTGGGCTGCCATGGTCATCAGCTAAGTGGCTTGTTTTTTTAATGCCTTTTGGAGCTTAGGTCTGGGAATAAAGATTTCTCTTCCCTTTTAGAAGAAATATTTAATTCCTACAAATGCAAGGCAGAAGCACTTTCCATTGAGAATGTTGTACCTGCAGTAATATTTTTCTTCAAACATAATTGCCCCCATAAGAAAGAAAGATTCGCATTTCTAGAACGCCTTTCTCTTTTTTTTGCCTCTCCCAGGAGACTAGGGCTTTTGTTTAAATCAATGCTGACTGTCCTCGGCCAACAGGCTTTCCACACTATCAGCTATGACAGTGGGTTGGGTGAGCCATGGGAGCAAAAGTCGGAGCAGGGTACAAATAAGAAAGAAAAATTAAAGAACTTGGATTTATATAGCACCTTAGACAAACTCAGTACGTTCCAAAGCACTTTACAGCCAATGAAGTACTTTTGAAGTGTAGTCATTGTTGTACTAGGAAACAACTGGATCATTGGACAAGATCAGGGTAGGCAGTTCCCCATATTGAGGGAGGTAAAGCTGCACAGCAAGTCAAAGGAGGCAACTCTTGGCAACGCCTTAAAATTGAGTTTAGAAAGGTTTAGACAAAAGACTCAGGCCCCCATTCAGGTTAAAGGATGGGATATATAAACTTTTTTAAAAAATCATATATCTATATATATATATATATATATTAAAAGGTAAGATAAAAAGAGCATGATTCTGTACTTCTGGCTATGAGAAGAACAGTTAAAAGAAAACAAGCTTTCATAATATTTATTCCCTGCTCTGCTACTAAAAGGATTCAGCAATCAGGCTCGGATTTGAAGATACATCTAATGGACTTGATTCCAGAACAAAAAATAACAGCCCCATCCCCTTTCCAGCTGAACCCGGCTAAATCACATCTATCAGAGGGCCGTGTCCATGGAAACGGAACCCCACTTAAATGCATTGAGGACCAGCCAATCAACAATCTGGAGCTTCATAGTACAACAAAAAACATCCACTCTACATTTCTTACCGTAAACACCACAAAAGTTGACAATTGGATGTGACCACATGAAGGATGCCAGAGCTGGGGAATGGTACATTTTCTCCTTTGGGCACCCTCTGTTAGCATCAAGGACTCCCAAGTCAGATATAGCATTGACAATGCAATGAAAAATTCCCTCTACTACCTAAACAATATGCTTCAACTGCAATTTCAGAAGTACACTCCCTACTGCACCAGTCTAGCATTGCCAGTTACCACACTAATCTTTGATGGAGACTGATAACTTAGTGCCAAATTGTTCTGAATTGTTACCAGTTTAGTGCTGTGGACCCACATCCATTGGGGACTGGATCGGGGCTACCTAAAGTAATTCCATTCTGCCCGTCTGGACTGAATTCAAATCCAGATCTCAAGGTTTGAAAGGAACAGTACACAACTCTATTCTACTGGCCAACTCAGCTCATTCTGAGTGCAGCTGAATCAAGGTTAAATAGTACAGCATTAATGTTGGGAGCAATAGCAGTCGTCATGATATCACTGCAGGGTTAATCCGGGGTCAGTAAAGCAATTCAAGACCTATGGACTGCAAGGACACAGTCGGCATGGAGAAGGACAGAAGCAGAGAATAGCTGCAATAGAGCTGGGAGATTGCAAAGGAAAAGCCACAAAATGAAAATGGGTGAAAGAGGTGAGCAGAGGGAGAAAAGCAAGAACAAGATTAGGCAATGAGAGTGAAATAATATGAAAAAATGGAAGGGAAAATTGTAAAAAGCAAAAAAAAAAATTTTAAAGATAAAGAAGAGAAGACACAAATACAGAGACAGAGAGAGCTTGTGTCGACTGGGAACTGCTGTGCTAAAATGTTCTCCCCTTTGAGTGAATTACAAATCCTATGGGCAGTGAAGTTACCAATCTGATCAGGGATATAGGCCCCAAACTTGGTGGACTCACCGCCTGCTACCACCGAGTTTGCTGGCCGGTCTCCCCTTTGTGCCAGTTTCGAGGAGGCCTCCTGCCGGTGGGGAGGGAAGACCGCTGGGAACCGCCCGCTGACATCCGCTAGCGCGCAACTGATGTAAGTGTCCTCCCGCCCGCCGAGCTGCTAGTTGGTCCGGGTGGGAGTCAGCAGCAGCAGGGAGAAGGACCGCCGTGTGGAGGCAGGTCTAACCTCAATGGTAAGTATGAAGACCTGCAAAAAAAGGTTATTAAACTTCTTTGCTTTATGTTTTTCCACAGGGATTCAGGTGGATGGGGTCCCTTGAAGGTTTTCCAGTGGGTTTTTTTTGTGTACATTTTGATTTTTATGTGTTTTCCCCCCCTCCCTGGACCTGACTCAATCCTCAACGATACTTTGCTGAGGATTGCATTTGCCATCAAGATGGGAGTTCCCGCCCGCTGCCGCCCAGATTCAGGGCATAAGTTGTTTTTTTGCCGCCGGGCGGTCATTCCAGGGCTGTTTAACGAAACTTCTGCCCAAAGTACCGTCAGATCTCTCAGCGGTCCTTTAGGCGACACTTGGATGGAACTTAGCTTCCACCAAGTTCGAGCCCAAAATGTCTTTTAAAAGAATTGCTGTGCATTGACAATCAGAGAACTGGGAGGCAACAGACTGCTTGCATTAAGTGCTGGAAGCACGGAACCTGTGCCAAAGGATATTACATTTTGACTCCGTAATACATTATCCTTTCTCCAACAGCACAAAGATGAATAAGAAGGGCCACAGAACAAAACTACAAAAAACGGTCCGTTACCACTCACTTGGACTGAGACTCACTAATTTTGGTATAAAAGTGTAACCTATTTTAATGTGTTTCGGTCTTAAAAATAAAGTGCTCCATGTGATTAAATGAGTCTGTGATCGGTCTCTCCCTTTTAGATTACGAGTCTCATTCCCCGCATTTCACCAATGTTGATGCCTCTGCTCATTAAAAAGAAAGAAGCGTGACATGTTTACATAGGCAGTTTCCATTCTATATGTGGACATAAGAAATGTTATGGAAAAGGTGGACTCAAAAGTGTGACAAAAATGTAACAACTGGAAGTGAGGGCCTATAGACAGGAAGTGCATGCAGACAAAAAGATTTTGAATATCTTATATCCTTGCTAGCAGATCTCCAGTTATGTTGCGCATGGTGTGCAGGTTCTGAGGTCTGCTGTAGCCTAAATGCAATACAATTCTGCCATTGCAGCTGAAGTCAAACAAGATAAAAATGACATACCTTGATTATACAGGAAGATGCAGACTGTGCATATTTAATATCTGTAATATTAGTTACCGATTACTTTATACAACTTGATTAAATTGCAACTTTGTTCTTCCCTCCTTAAAACCTATTTGTTCCCGTTATTCAAATTTTAAGATTTTTTGCTCTACCATCCAAATTGGACTTGCTCGAGTGCCACATTGTTTATTGTTCACCCAAAACTCCCCAAAACTTTCCTCCTTTTCCTCAGTTATTTACATACTAGAATTGCAAACAGTATTTTTTCACCCTCTTACTTCACCCACCCAAGGTAGATATATAGATCTTGCTGGAACATACTCTATTTGCATTGGTTGGGCCTGGCAGATGCCAGTCAGAATGCTCGAAATAAGCTTGAAAGTGGCTCATAAGCATTCACCTTTAACCTTGGAATAAATATCAGTTGCCTTCAGAAACACAACAGCATTCAGAAACTCATCCCAAACAACGGTTAACCTAGAATGTTCTATTTTTAGATGGCCTATACTCCATAACATGCTGAAAACAATAAACACTCTTATTGAGTTTTCTTCTGCTTTTCATGTCACACAGTTGTCATTTGTCATTTTACTGACAGACAGTCAATCTACATGTTGTAGTTCCAGAGGAGCAGGGTGTAAACTACAACCTTCCCCAACGCACACAATGTTAACAAGAGCTATAACTCCACAGTCGTTTCTACCAGATTGTCATGTGATAAAAGCAAGAAGAAAACCACAGCTACCACAATGCATTCTCTCTCTCGATCACGTACGCAGAAAGTAACCACAGCAGCTGGAAAGCACTAGCACCCAAGGCCTTTGATGAATTTTCTAAATCGAGCCCCTAGCCCAGAGAGGAGGACAGGCCTGAGTGAGCAGATCTCTTGCAGGCATTGCTAACATGACATGACCACTTTTATGTTTCAGAACAAGAGATGGGTGCATTGAATTACTGAACAGTTTTCTTTACTCAAAATTACAGGGTAGACACCCTCCAAAAACAGGATATGCAGTTGCTCCCATCTAGTTTTCGATCAGTGTTTGCTATGTCTGGCTAAGGTAGACAAAGACTCTTTAAATATCAATAGCTTATCTAATTTTAATACACAGTTAATTAAAAAGATGAGTTACTGATTTTAAAGAAACAGATCTCTGAGATTTTACTATATGTCAGCCAAAAGCAGGCAGAGTGATATTAATGGCCAGATTTTACATTGAGAATGATGATGAGACTAACTGTGCTCACAGTTATTATGGAATAAATCGGACAACTTCCAGAGTACACACCTATGCAGTTAAATGCAGAAATCCAGAAGTTGCACTCTGAGTTACCCTGTTTGTTCACAGGCTACACTATAACAATACCTCGCCGGTAGACTCAGAATTGAAATCAATGCAAGGGCGTAAAGTTGTGGTAGTTACCCTCCAGTTACCCAGTAAACACACCAGAAAAAGCTAGGGCTGGTACATTCAGGTGCAAGTGAATTTTTAAGCAGTGTGATCAGTCATAATTACTGCCAAACAACCTCTCTAGCACTGAAAATGTAATTTTACAAGTATGGAGTCACAGTCCTTCAAAATGTAATTAGTGTGGGAGTTTTCATTCATTTTTCTTTTTACCTTTTCCGATCTGTCTCTTTTATTTCTTTCTCTTAACCCCATCTTTCATTCGCAATCTTTATTTTGTTCTCTGTACATGATTTAAATCGAATTTATAATTCCTGGTTTAAACTCTGCGGGGGAATTTTTACCTGTCAACCCGCTGACAACGGGGATCCCTGGATCGTGTGGGTAACCCAGAACTTTCAGCAATGCATTTGGCAGTGACTTTTTAATGAAGCCATTGCATTTGCATCCAACTTCTGGGTTTCCCGATTAATTAACGCAAGTGGTGTGACGACTTTTCGCATGGGTCCAAATCAGTTCAGGTATTTAAAGGAGCACTGCAAAGGCAAGAGCTGAAGGTTGGTGGAGGATGGAGAGACATTGCTGGGAGAGACACTGCTTTGCTGGGAGACCAAATAATGCAGTCCCAATGTACGAAAGCTGCTCCTCACTTCAGTGATGCCTCCCTGGACCTCCTGCTGCAAGGTGTTCGGGCTCACAGGGAAGTGTTATTCCTTGCTGAGGGGAGGATAAGGCCAGCTTCAGAGACCAAGACGGCATGGCTGGAGATCGCGAAAGAAATGAGCAGCAGTAGTGTGGTGGCGAGGTCCTGGATTTAATGACATGTGGTCAGGAAAGGGGAGTACAATGCCACTTTCAACAACATCCTGATCCCAGCCCCATCACTCTGACTTCCCAAGCACATCACTTCTCACACCAACCTACCTTGCAGGTGCATTCACCCCTCTCGGTCTATGCACTTCCTCGCATTCCCATCTGACCATCCACCATCACCCTCATCTTAATGCAATGCAATGCCTCTCCCTCAGTCACCTTACAAGGCCACCATCAATCGGGTGTCACTCCAAGACCAGTACCCGCTACCGAGAGCGGAGGACCTCTTTGCGACGCTATCCGGTGGCAAACTATTTTCAAAATTGGACCTGACCTCAGCTTACATGACCCAGGAACTGGCGAGTGAGTCAAAGAAGCTGACCACCATCACGACACACAAGGGGATGTTCGAGTACAACAGATGTCTGTTCAGGATTCACTTGGCCGCCACGATCTTTCAACAAAAAGTGGAAAGTCTCCTCAAGTCGATTCCAAGGACGGTGGTTTTTCAAGACAACATCCTCATCACGGGTTGCGATACTGAAGAACACCTACTCAACCTGGAGGAGGTGCTACGCACACTGAACCGGGTAGGTCTGCGACTGAAAAAGGCGAAGTGCGTCTTCCTAGCTCCAGAGGTAGAATTCTGGGGATGAGGGTGGCAGCAGACGGGATCAGACCTACTGCGTCCAAAACGGAAATGATCCAGAGAGCACCCAGACCCCATAACACGATGGAGCTGCGTTCATTCCTGGGGCTCCTGAACTATTTTGATAAATTTCTTCCCAAATTGAGCACGCTATTAGAGCCGCTACATGTACTCCTACGCAAAGGTCTGGGGGGACAGCCAGGAAAGGGCTTTTGACAGAGCACGCAATTTGTTATGCTCCAACAATCTGTTAACGCTATATGACCCATGTAAGAAACTTGTGTAAACGTGCGATGCATTGTCCTATGGGGTCGGGTGTGTGTTGCAGCATGTGAATGCCAAGGGTCAGTTACAGCCGGTAGCTTATGCCTCCAGAAGTCTGTCCCAGGCAGAAAGTGGCTACGGGATGGTAGAAAAGGAAGCACTTGCATGTGTATATGCAGTAAAAAAAATGCATCAGTAACTGTTTGGCAAGAAATTTGAGCTGGAGACAGATCACAAACCCCTAACGTCCCTTTTGGCCGACAACAAAGCCATAAATGCAAATGCATTGGCCCACCTACAGAGGTGGGCACTCACGTTAGCTGCCAATGACTATACAATTCGGCACAGACCGGGCACTGAAAACTGCGCCGATGCACTCAGCAGGCTCCCACGAGCCACCACCGAGGGGGCAACCGAGCATGCTGCTGAGATGGTCATGGCTGTTGAAGCTTTCGAAAGTGAAGGCTCATCCGTGACAGCCGGTCAGATCAAAGTCTGGACAAATAGAGACCTGCTACTGTCTTTAGTCAAGAAATGTGTCCTGAATGGGGACTGGGCAGCCACGTACGGGGCATGCCCTGAGGAATTTAAACCATTTCGCAGGCGCAAGGATGAACTCTCGATTCAGGCCGATTGCCTACGATGGGGAAACCGAGTTGTCATGCCCCAGATGGGCAGAGAGGCGTTCATCCGAGAACTCCACAATGAGCACCCAGGCATTGTCATGATGAAGGCAATTGCCAGGTCACACGTTTGGTGGCCAGGGATAGATGCAGACCTGGAACTTTGTGTTTTCAGGTGCAACACGTGTGCTCAGCTGGGCAATGTGCCCATAGAAGCCCCCCCTTAGCCCCAGGTCCTGCCCGCCAAGCCATGGTTACGCATCCATGTGGACTACGCAGGTCCTTTCATGGGAAAAATGATTTTGGTTGTCGTAGACACCTACTCCAAATGGATCGAGTGTGACATTCTCAATTCAAGCACATCCTCTGCCACGGTAGATAGTCAACGGGCAATGTTCGCCGCCCATGGTCTACCGGACGTCTTGGTCAGCGACAATTGCCCGTGCTTTACAAGCATTGAATTCCAGGACTTCATGGCAGGAAATGGTATCAACCATGTCAGAACGACATCATTCAAGCCGGCCTCAAATGGCCAGGCGGAACGAGCAGTGCAGATAATCAAACAGGGATGCTCAGAATCCAAGGGGGTTCCCTACAAAGCCTCTTATCACGCCTTCTGTTGGCCAATAGATCCCGACCACACTCGCTCACAGGGATTCCACCCTCAGAGCTGCTAATGAAAAGGACGCTCAAAACCAGGTTATCCCTTATACACCCCACATGAAATAAATTGTTGAGAGCAGGCGCCGGTCACAATGTGACTACCATGATGGGAATGCAATGGCGCGATGTATTGATGTCAATGACCCTGTCTTTGTCCTCAACTACGCTGCAGGGCCCAAATGGCTCACAGGCACTGTGATTGCCAAAGAGAGGAATAGGATTCTGGTAGTTAAACTTACCAATGGACAAATCTGCCGCAAACACGTGGATCAAACAAAAAGGAGGTTCAGCAACCCCATAGAAGAAGCAGAGGAAGAACACGATGTAGAGTTCACTCCACCACAGGTGACCGAACACCAGAACCAAGTGGAGGAGAGCCCAATCACTGTGGGCAGTCCGGACAGGCCTGAGGCACCGCAAACAGCAGACACTCAGGCCAGCGACCAACAACCGGAGCCCCAACTCAGGCGCTCTACAAGGGAGCGTAAACCACCAGAGAGACTTAACCTGTGATCCCAATAAAGACTTTGGGGGGGCAGGTGATGTCATGTATTCTACTGTCATTGTAATCCATGTATAAACTGACCTAAGTTGTACACCATGAGAACACTGACCACTAGGTGGTGAACTTGTGGGAGACACTCCTAACCTGGACTTTCAGGTATAAAAGGGAAAGCTTCACCCATCTTCTCCACTTCAGTGTTGGCGAATAAAGGTTACTGGTCACAGAGTGACCTTCTCTCCAGTATGGGCTTCGTGTGCATTTATGCTGTAGAGTAAGGACATATTAACCCTCTACAGATATTGTCCATCCATCCATTCCACTCATTTCATGACTCACTCAAAGATCTTGTTTTTCTCCTGGCAGAAGATAGCCCAAAACACTCGGGTGAGGCAAAGAACCAGAGTGGCCCTTCAGTCATCGCCACACTGACTGCTGCAGAGGAGAAGGCACAGGAGCTAAGTAGACTATCGGAGTTGATGGCAGTGGGAGATGGAGAGACGGGGAGCTCCCAGCTACTTGATGATGGAATTAAATATCAGACAGACACATGGCATACAACAGACACTCAAGTTGACTTGATGTTAACAGCCAGTGAAATATGACCATGTGCATAATAGACACTTAAAACATTCTTACCATGACAGTTCTAATTCATGTCTTTGCTCTCCCACAGGCCCATCAAGTGTCCAAAGGCCAGTGGAGCCAGAGGAGGGAGACGACTCCTCAGAGAAGAACACTAACTCTGAGGGTGCACCATCACAGTAGGCACGCACACCAAGCACCAGCGCAGAAAGACACACGTCAGCGGAACCATTAAGACAGATGGTAGTGTTGTCACGTGGGGTCTCAGATCACATGTGAGCAGGAGCAGATAGTGCAGCAGTGGAGAGTCCTCGTTGGAGAGTGCAGGACGCTCCAAGCTCTGCTCAGCTGGACACAGATGCTGAACCTCGGGGGCTGTTGACAAAGAGGATGATTCTGGAGGAGCAGCAAAAAAACGCCTGAGCCTCTGGCAGGATTTCCAGCTGCGATGTGTAGGCTTGCCGAGATAATGGAAGAGTCCATCTCCAGCATGATGTCGCAGGCCATGGCTATGATATGTTCGTCGATGGAAAGGGTGGACCCTGCATGGAGCATCAAATGCGCCAGTCAAACGAGTGCGTGATTGCCCTCACTGACAGCTTGCACATTATGAATGTCACCTTAACAAGAATGGATAAAAACCTAGACTTGATTGTTCATCAGCCCACTGAAGTCCAGCTCATTGCTAGCAGGATAATGCAGGTGGGCCATGAGAGGGATGAAGGCAAGAGGGGGCATAGAAGTGGGGACTCTGCTCAAAGTGCTTGCACTTTTCACCCCTTGCCCTCAATCAGTGCCCCACATGCTGCCTCCTGTTCCAATGGCTGAGTCTGCCCCTGCACAGGTGCAGGAGGTGCAGTCTTTGGCAGTACCCTCATGGGCTCCAAAACCTAGGGAACATCGGCCAAGAGCATCTCAGCAATCAGAGTAGGGAATTGAGCAGCCTGCCTCTACTTCTGCTGAAGCCACGGGGGTTGCATGACATAGAAGTGGTAAGAAAGGAAGATGAAATAATTCTAATTACACAAGGATATGAACATGGGTGTATTAGGCAATGTTGCACTGTGAAGGTCATGTTAAAAATTGGAGGCTCATAAAATGTATTTCTTTCCACCACTTTCCCGTCTTGACCATTTTTACTTGCTGCCTGGCAAGTGGCCTTGTCACTTGTAATTAAAGGTAAGACATGACTTAATTGCGAGCAATGTCTGTGAAAGGAATAGTTTGGTCATTTTAGGACTGCTTTGTGGTTGGGGTGGGGAGCGGTAGAAGTGGGTTCAGTGCATCCATCTGGGTGCTCTTCGGCATCCTTGTTTGGCCTCAAGGGTGTCATCAGACATGTCTTCAGTGGATACAGCTGGTAGTTCTGGTGGGAGGTGCCAAGAGCTGAGGAAGGGTGGGCTGGCGCAGCATGAATGAATCATGAGAGCTCACTGGGAATCTAACACATGTGGATGAAAGATATATTTGTGGTTGCAGACGAGCTGCACATTGCTGGAGTGGAAGCCCTGACAGTTCACAAACACTCCTGGATGATCTGGGGGTGCCTTGATTGCCACGTGTGCAGTTGATGATGCCCTGCAACTGTGGGAAGCCAGCCAGAGCCACTAACCTGATACCAGCTCATTCTGACTGGCTTCATCAGTGGCAGTGTACATAATTGCCTGCCCTGATCAACGTGGCATTGGTCACCTGGGTGATGCATTTCTGAGCAGCCGACTGCAAAATCTTGCAACTATCTCCTGCAGATCCCTGGAAGGAGCCCGAGGTGATGAAGCCGAGGGCAGTGGTCACTTTGGCAGCCACTGGTAAGGCATGTCCAACAGATCCACTGGGCAGCAGTGCTTCTTCCAGCAAGCTACAAATGTCTGCCAGGACCTGACACGATACCGAGCCTCCTGAGGCACTGGTGTTCGGACATGTCCAGGAAGCTGACACACTGCCTGTATACCTGTGTTGAGGGTATCGTCTCCTGCGAGCTGTACCTCTGTGCTCATCCCCTCTCTCCTGTGGAATGGCAGGTCGGTGAAGAGAAAGCTCTGCTCCTACTAGTGCTGCTTCTGGTGCTCATCTTAGTCCTCATCTGAAGTCCAAGGTGAAACAGCATAAGCGGCTCCCATGCTGAACTGATATATGACAGATGTCAAGTGGAGATCCTCCAAAGTAGTGAGAGTGACCTCCAATGTACTGAGAGTGACCTCCAAAATTGTAGAAATCATCTGCAACGTGTTGAAAGCAAACTGTCAGAACAAGTGCTGTGAGCAAAAGCCTTTCCATTAGGCAAGGAAGCTGGTGTGAGGTCTCAGTATTTATGGGATTTTTTTGCCTGTCATTTGTTCAGCCCCTCAATTGTCGATCTGCTCTCGCTTTACCTTCACTGGTGAGGTTCAGCAAGCCCAGGAATCCCGTGCACACACAGTAAAAGCTCAAACCACTGATAAAAAAGGCTCTCAACACCTTAACTAGCTCTAAATTTCTAACCTGCCTCTCCCGAGGGGGTTTCTCACTCGCAGCCGAATGCACTCGAGTTACATGTGGAGAAGCTGTCAGGATGAAGCTGGCTCCAGGATGCGCTGTCGATTTCAGTGCATTTAACCAGCCGCCTGCTCCCAAACCCACTCACTTTTTCCTGTTAAAATTTCAGCCTGCATGGCTCAGTGAGGACTCTTCAATCTGACTGGTTGAAGAGCCACGCTGTGGCTTGACCTGCTCACCCATGTCACAGATCCCCTGTAGAGGGTGCCTTGCTGGATCAGATTCCCAGTGGCAGCAAGTCTCCACTCAAAATCCCACGAAAACTCCGCGTGCAGCTATCAGAGAGGTGAAGTGCAAGCACTGTTCATTCGCCGCTGACCACAAAATCTGGGCCATTATTTCGACCAAAAGACCAATAATGACTTCTGGAGCAGTTAACGGCAGCTGTCAATCAAGTGAAGCTGTCTTGACATCATGATAAAATTAATTTTAGGAACGAGATGTTGCAGGAATGTCTGCTCAATGGCACTGGAAGTCTGAGGTTTTCATTCATACCTAAGATAACTGCTTCACAGGAAAACATTTTTGGTGCAGTGCAGCTGGATATAGTGACCTTGAAATCTCAAAGGGGTTCCCCAGTTGCAACTCATCACCACCTCTACCCCTCCTCACCAACACCACCCGCCCCCACCCCTCACAAGGAAAGCAGCGTAAATGGCTATTGCCATTTCTCTCGTGGTTGATATGGCAGGAGGCCAAGAGAACCCCCATTGAATTTCAGGGGCCAATTCAAACAAGATTTGAACCGAGTTTTGCCAAGTGGACACTGGAATCCTGCTCCTTATCCAGTGTTTTCTACTGGAAAATGCACATGCGTGTATGGCAAGTCAGCACAATCTCAAGCTGATGCTGTCCTCTGTACAATAGACCACACGCAGGCTCACATATGAAGAACTTGCATACAGGCAAGTGTAATGTTTCAAGATGTCTTTTTTTATCAATTTTGCCCGGAAGAATTCTTGTTTAATTTATATTAAGACATTACGATAAATATTTGATTCAGCTCAAAAAGGATTACCACCCAGAGAGAAACAAGCTATCTGAAATATTTCAGGACAATTTGGTTGGATTACTGGACCAATCAGGTGTCTCAGAATCGCTCGCGTGCCCCCATCATGTAACTAGATAGTGAGCAGTAAAGGTACTCAGCAGATAGGAGACACAAGGTCCATTTACACGAGTGACCAGTGACATTGAGCCTGATACAATACAGAGAGCAGGCAGAAACCAAGCGCAGACAGCGGAAAGAGCATGCGGCAAACCAGTCCCACCCACCCCTTCCCTATCTGTCCCACCTGTGACAGGGACTGTGGTTCTCGTATTGGACTGTTCAGTCACCTAAGAACTCATTTTTAGAGTGGAAGCAAGTCTTCCTCGATTCCGAGGGACTGCCGATGATGATGATGATGAAGTGTGTAACATTTGGGTGGCAGCTGCCTGGGCTTTAACTTGTACTGGGTGCACAAGCGCAATTTAAACCCTGAACATTTAAAAATAAAATGAGCGGAAACAATTATATTTTTAATAATGTCAATCAAATTAATGAGAGACAGACAAAAAAGTCCAATCGGATATCTTGTGCAAAGCTGAAATTTGTAACAGCGAGGTAGAGCTAGGCTGCAGGGATCTGCAAAATCCCTGTGATGGTCAGCACCTTCAGGAAAAGGACGAGGGGAGAAAATTATTTTAAAAAATAAACTCTCCATTCATCGGCTCTGCTGGTATTGCAGGGGATCGAACACATTTCAATATCCTTTAAGAAATTTGTTGCTTTTCCTAATCTGTCTGTACAAAGAGTTTCGTCATTTTGACTTTACTAATTTCACAGGCTTTTGTCCCCCGATTATCGATACCGCGGCCCAATCTTCATGACATCCTGACCATTTGCAGGAGATCAGTATGTTCCTTGACTGTCAAGAGGACAGACGTCAGCACTGATTTACAACTTCAATGCCACAGCTCATTGGCATGCATTGAATACAGAGCCCTCTTCAAGCCACAAAGCCCGGTGTAATTGTTTGAAGATGACCTTAAATTGGAAGGCTCGGTGCCTTTCAACATTTTTGAGAAATTAGAAGAATTACCCACAGAGGCATTGATCCAGTCCCTTAACCTGATCCACACAAGTTGTCCATTTGCATTCAGAGAGCTGCAAAAACTGATTTTCAAAATGTGCTGGGGGTGGGATGGCAACCTGTAGCAAGGGATGGGAGGCAGCCTCCCAGCGGCAAGGGGGAACCATGCAGCAAGGGGCGGTGGGGGCATGCAGCGAGGGACGGAAGGGCGGGCCATACAGCGAGGGATGGAAGGGGGGGCCATGCAGCGAGGGATGGAGGGGGGGGCCATGCGGCCTGGGGTGAGAGGGCAGCTCATGCGACCTGGGGCGGGGGTGGGGGGGGGAGCCATGCGGCGAGGGGCGGAGGAGGGGTCATGCGGCGAGGGGCGGAGGAGGAGCCATGTGGCGAGGGGCGGAGGAGGGGCCATGCGGCGAGGGGCGGAGGAGGGGCCATGCGGCGAGGGTCGGGGTGGGCCATGCGGCCTGGGGGGGTGGGGGGCCATTCAGTGAGGAACGGGGGGGGGGCATGTGGCGAGGGGAGAGGGGGGCCATGCAGCAAGGGGTGAAAGTGGTGGCAAGGCAGGCCTCCCATGTGTCAATTGGAACTTTACCAGAGCAAACAGGTCCTGGGTATTCCTGACTAACCGGAAACATCTTCCCATACTCTTCCTGTGCGCTGTATTCTGCTGTGACGGCCATGTAACACCACATATTTTGAATCAGGCTAATAAATCAGTTGCACTTTTCCTGTGCTGAAGATCACATAAAAAGCAGCAACCAGCACGAGCGAGTGTTTGAGAATGCTTCAAATACAACACACACTGGGGGTCATTTTCACCTTCCCAACTGTGCCATATTTCCATTTGTGATCAGAATCTGGCGGAGAATCTGTTCCACCAGATTACCACCCAGGTGGTGCAGGTGAAAATTACCCCCTGTATATTAGCACAGACAGCAGACAAAGATGCAAGAAAATAACAGAATCTCAGGGCACTGATGATATTGAAGTCCATGCTGCGCTATCCTGATTTGTGACAATTTAGACGCCTTGATGTGTGAATGTCCAGACCCCATAATTTGATGACTGCCTCATATCTTTTTGCTAGTTGACAATAGGCAGATAGAAGTGCTGCCAGTTGGTTCTGTCAGGTATTTGATGCTTTCATATGTCATTCATACTAGGCCATCTTGTAGATGCTTCTTGTTGCTGCACCCGACTTGGCACTATACAGATCACACTGGCATTAAAAGTGGCATTAATGCTCTCCCAGAAGATCCTTCCAGGCAGAAGCCTAAACAAAGACTGTCACAAAGCGGGCTGCAACCTTAGCATCATTTCAACCGGAGACATCCCATAAGTACACAGTCATGGGGCGACAAAGCACATAGGAAAAAGAGCGGTCACTGGGAGATCATTAGATTATGGCACTGTGAACAGAATAGAATAAACCAATGGGAGCAGTAGGGAAACCCGGAGAACTGGGCCCTGAAATTCCACTGATGGCCCTGCCCATGTCCGAAATCCTGGGGTCAGGGCATATTGGAATCTTGGTTGGGCACCAACATTATTTCTTGCAAATGATGCTCCAGTACGCCAGCAAAATTTGGAGGAAAAAATCTTCTTCTGCCAGTTTCGGCTCTCCAATCAACTGCATTATGAAGCCAGCTGTTAAATGTTTTTAATAAAAACAGAAAATGCTGGAAATCTCCGCGGGTCAGGCAGCATCTGTGGAGAGAAACAGATTCAGGTCAATGACCCTTCATCTGAACTCGAGCTGAAACGTTAACTCTGTTTCTTTCCATAGATGCTGCCTGACCCGTTGAGATTTCCAGCATTTTCTGTTTTTATTTCAGATTCCAGCATCCGCTGTATTTTGCTTTTGTGTTAAAATGTTTTTATTTCCTCAGCCTCATCCACGTTGCAACAGTCCTAGCAATGTTGGATGCAAGGGACTCTCAAAAATATCCAGCTTTGCCAAGGGTGTCATTGAAAGAATCTCCCTCAATTAACTTATAATTGTATAATATTACGCCCAATTGTGGCCAGGTATATTGTGGGCTTGCCCCTGAAAGTACCAGTATTTCCAAACGGACCAAAAAAGGAGCCGAACAATGCTGGGCCCGGGTTCCACCCCCAATTCCACCCGCCTCTTTCGCTGCCAGTGTTTCTGTTAAAACTACCTTCTCCCGCCTTAGGAATATTCGGGCACTGAATTTCAGCAGTTCTTAAAAACAGAATTTAAATGTGTATCAACTTCGCAAAGAGCTTCATATACTCATAGAATCTTACAGCAAAAAAGGCCATTCAGCCCACCATGCTTGTGCTGGCTCTGTGAAAGAGCGATTCAATTAGTCCCACTCCCTCGTCCTGTCCCCATAGCCCTGCAAGATTTTCCTCATCAGGCATTAATCCAATACCCTTTTGAAAGTTAAATCTGCTTCTGCCACCCTTTCACGCAGTGTATTCCAGATCATAACTACGCGCTCTGTAAAAACAATTTTCTTCATCTCTCCTCTGGTTCTTTTACCAATGATCTTAAATCTGTGTCCTCTGGTTATTGACCCTCCTGCCAATAACAGTCTCTCCCTATCTACTCTTATCAAAACCCTTCGTTATTTTTGAGCACTGCTCGGCAATCTCCCCATTACCTATCTGCTCTAAGGATAATAACCCCAGTTTCTCTGGTTTCCCCACATAACTGAAGTCCCTCATCCCTGGTACCATTCTAATAAATCTCCTCTGCACTCTCTCCAAGGCTTTGACTGCCTTCCCAAAATGTGGGGCCCAGAATACAATACTCGAGCTATTTTTATACTCTATACTTCTATTTATAAAGCCCAGCGTCCTGTATGTCAATTTTACCACCTTATCAACTCGCCCTACCATCTTCACAGCTTGTTATCATTTATTTACAAACACACAATGCAATGACATAGATTTAGTGCATTGCTTCTGAAGAATGACAATTTGTCTGCTTCTTTTCTTCCCCTGCCTCCAAAGGAAAGAAGGTTTGTCTGACGCCATTTTGTGATGACATTGCCCCTTTAAATTGAACATTTCACAAAAGCTCAAAGTGACCTGGGCTTGCGTGACAGTTCCTGTCACTCCCCATTACAGACACACAGATACAGGTGCACCAGCAGGGAGCTCTGTGCTTTAAGAGTTCTGTCAAAGCAAAATCTAAGCCATAAGGTTTATCTCATAAACATCCAGAGGAAAAAGATCACAGGATATGGGCTCCTCCAATTCATGTGTCCTGAAATGCCTGAAACATCATTAAAAAATAAACTTCCATATCCATGTATAGTTTGACTTATTTTTTATTAAACTCATTAAATTTAAAATCCTCACCATCTTCAAATGCCTCCATAGCCTCACCCACTCTATCTCCGCTTCCTTCTAGCTTTACAACCCTCCAGCACCATTCAGTCCTCCTACTCTTCTGTGCATCGCCCCTTCCCTTCGTCCTAACATTGGTGGCAGAACCTTCAGCCACCTCAGCCCAACTCTCTTGGACTTCCTGCCTGAACCCCTCCAACTCCCGACATCTCTCTATACCTTTAAAAAAAAAACTGAAAAAGCCAAAATTTAAATCAAACCTTCGTTCACCTCTCCTAACTTTCTCACCATGGCTTGGTTAATGCAAAGCTATGTCACAAGTGTGGAATCATGCCAATCAACCATGGATCAATAAGCTGCAGCATTAATAAGAATTGAGACACTCATCTACCCTTTCTAGGTGCAAGAGTTTTACTTGGATTAGTTGAGTCTCTTGTTTGCCATCAGAATTTCATTGTTGGCCTTGGCTTTTATTTGTTCCTTCCCTCCTGGCTGGAGGGCAGCCTTCCAGCCTCTGGAAATGTGCCCATTCTCCCTGGGCTGCACAAATGAACACCAGCACGTTATTTAACCACGGGAGAGCATCACAGCCAGACGCAAACTTGCGCTCACCAACATCCACACGTGCGTGCTGACACTTTCCAGCAGTAGTCACTGCGTAAGGATTAGGAGTATGAACGTAGACAGATTTATTTATCTCTCCTGGGTCCTAGGAAACTGAGGCCAAAGGCAGCATCTGATCAACTCCCATGGCTGAGAGCAGCTAACTCAACACAGGCCAGGGATTGAACCTTGGGCGCCATTGACTTTTAAACCCTGCGGCATAGCATCAGGAAAAGTGAGTGATTTGTTTTAAAAATGGCTGTTTGAAAACTTTCCATATCTCATGGAGGCATGTTGCTCGTCAACATCACCAGTTATGTGGGCGAAAGTCATCAATCCATCCTTTGACTCAGCTAACAGATGGCATATTACAGACGCATAAAATCAAGAAACCTTTTGAGCGTCCCCTCCTCTGGTGAAAATTGTTAAAAGCAGATGTATCCCAGTGTGAAATTATTTAATACCTTTCAGTGGGTTTTTTCCCCCTCCAAATAATTAAACTGCCAAGTCCACACATAAATTGTATTCACAATTTTATCTTTAATAGCCAGATCTAGATCCATTGACAAGATACATCAGAGGAAATAATTCTTATTATAGCAAGAGAATGCCTAGTCTTATATTAATTCCAAATGAAACACTGCTGGAATGCTCATTATGAGCACTGAGCCGAGACCATGTGTCAACAGTCCAAAATAACTGCGGTTATGGATGAATTTTAGTGTTGGCCTTAAGTTTTATTTCACTGGGATGTCTTGTTCCTGCAGAGTGGGCCTAAAACTCTCTATGTGAATAAATATATCAAAAGAAGTATGGAGGGGGGGAAACTATCTTTTTCATCCAGCCCACCCCATCCAGATATGGTATAGCCATCTATACCAATGACCCACCCCCAGAATCCTGGGAGAGGCAAAAAAAGATTTTTAAAAACCCGGGGCTAATGTAGTAAAAGCTATTACATACAATATATGGCACAGAAACAGGCCATCCGGCCCAACTTGTCTGTGCTGGTGTTCACACTCCACAGGAATCTCTCCCATTCCATCTGCCTCAGCTCAGCCTTTCAGCATATCTCTCGATTCCCTTTTCTCTCATGTACTCGGCTATTTTCATTTTGCAAGCATCTAAGCTTTTTGCCTCAACCACTTCCTATGATAGCGAGTTCCACATTCTAACCACTCTCTGAGTAAAGAATGGCCCAGAATTTACAGTCAGTGATCGCCGCTGACCTCGAAGAAAGCTGCCCACAAAGATCTTGCCTTCTCTGCGGTGAAAGCTTGAGCTTTCACAACCTTAATTGTGTAGCACTGGCAAAAGGGAAGCCTCAGTGTAAAGCAGCAGTGATGTCATGAAGCTGATCAAGAAACCAATCACATTGAAGAATTCTCACAGATAGCAAACCAGGAAGTAAAATGCAAGATTGTAATTTACTTTTTATAAATTTTACAGAGAGTAAAATAAAGATTGGGCTATACACATAGGATTAAGGTAGAAGCTGAAATATCATAAACAAACTTCTAAAGGATATACTTGTCATTATTTTAAAATCTAGTAATTTTTATCATAATGGAGAAATTTGCCATTCCACAAATATAAAATTAATTTTGCAGGGTCGGAACGATTATTCAACAATCAATATGTTGTTAATACGTCAGTTACACCTATTCCAACAAAGCTTAACTTTTTATGGGGTGTTTAACAACGTAATTAGAGCGGAAAAACTTACCTTATCAGTTTAAGTAATTGCACTGATTGCTGGCTAATAGGAGTTCCGCAGTGCATCCTGGGGCGGAGCAGTGAATGACCGCCCGCAACTTCAGGATTTCCACGTTTAGCTGCGCATGTGCTAAATCCTAAAGTTACAGTCAGTTTCAGAGGGGTAATAATGGTAAACGCTGACAGTTCGCCGAAATTACCACCACAAAGTCCGGGCCAAGGAATTTCTTCTCCTTTCTGTACTGGATTTATTAGTAACTTTCTTGTATTTATGGCCCCTAGTTTTGGATTCTCCCACAAGTGGAAACATTAGCCCGGAATCTGTAGACAGCAGCAAAGCTGCTGGCCCCAAAGTAAGTTTTACACAAAGATCTCGCTTCTCTGTGTCGAGAAGTTCGGGTTTTCCAATGTTCAATTTAAATCAACGGCGGAAAATGGGAATCCACTAGTGTGAGCTGCTGTGACAGCAACAAGCTGTATAAGCAGCCAATGAAAATGTAGAATTCTCACAGACAGCGAACAAGGAATTGGGTAAACCCTTAAAATTTTAACTTTTTTATGTTAGAGGCAGCAAAACAGAGATTGGGGCTCTCACATGGGGAAAAGGCAAACCTGAAATAAAGATGAACAAACTTAAAAAACATAATTTAAAAACATTTCTCAATAATTTTAATTTTTATTAAAATGGATGAATATTGCACAAAATTAAAATTAGTTTTTCAGGCCCATAGCTTTTGTTTAGCAGCCAATACGCTGTTAAAACTCCAGTTATACCTAATCCTTTGGATTTAACTTTTAATGGGAAATTTAACTGCAGCATTATTGCGGAAGAACCGAAATTTTCAACAGTTTCCCTGATTTGAGTGATTACACCGATTGCCGGCTCTGTGGGGTGGGCGCATAGCGCAGCCTTGAAGCAGTCATGCACCTGCAAATACTGAAGCTGCGTTCAGTTTCAAAGGCGGAATGACAGCAAATGCTGCCATTTCGCTGTCATCTCGACCACAAATTCCAGGCCATTCTCTCCACATCTACCCTGTCCAACACATTCATAACTTTATAGACCTCTATCAGGTCTCCTCTAAGACTTCTCTTTTTAAAATTAAACAACCTGTTCAATCTTTCCCGATAGCTGTAATCTCTCAATTCTGGTACCATCCTTGCAAATCTTCTATGTCCTTTTTATAATATGGAGAACTGTGCGCACTCCTCTAAGTCTGGCCTGACCAGGGTCCTATTCAAGTTTAATATAACATCACTGCTTTTGACTTCTATACCCCTAGAGATAAATCCCAGTGCTTTGTTAGCATTTCTCACATGATCTGTGATGCTGTTTTTAATTGTTTGATCACCTGTATCCCTAGATCCATTTGCTCTTCTGACCCATTCAGTTCCTTATTTTCTAAGGTGTAGGTGATATTTCTTTAGTTTTTCCTATCAAAGTACATTACCTCACATTCATCTATGTTAAAGTTTACTTAACTGCCCAGTCTGCAAGTTTTCTAATGTCTTCTTGTATCATGTTGCATTCTTCCTCAGTGTTAGCTATACCCCAACCCTGGTTTGGTGTCATCTCCAAATTTTGATATTGAGTTATTTATTCCTAAGTCCAAATCATGAATGTAAATTAACAACAGTAGTCCCAAAACTGAACCTGTGGAAGACCGCTTTCCTTCAATCTGAATAATTACCCTTTACCCCTATCTCTGCTTTCTATTTTTCAGCCAATTTGCTATCCATTCAGCTGTTTGTCCCCTGGCTCCATATGCCCTAACCTTTGTTCTGAGCCTACCATGTACATTATCAAAGGCCTTTTGAAAACCCAAGTATATGACATCTACTGCATTACCCTCATCTATTCTTTCCATTCTTCTTCAAAGAATTCTGTTGGGTTAATTAAGCATGATTTAGCCTTTCAGAATCCATACCGACTATTTTTAATCATCATATTTTCTGTCTCTAAATGCTCTTCTATCACTTATTCTAATAAAGATTCTAATATTTTTCCTATCACTGCCATTAAGCTGACTGGTTTTGTTCTATCTCCCTTTTTGTATATAGGAACAACATTAGCTATCTGGCCAGTCCTCTGGCACTACCCCCTTTTCTATGGAACTTGTGTATATATATAAACTAGTGCCTCTGCTATCTCCTCCCTAGTTTCCTTGCGTATACGTGGGTGCTTACCATCTGGGCCTGGGGTCTAATCCTCTTTTAGTTTTGTTAGTTTGTAAATTATTTTATCCCGTTATATCCCAGCTGTAATAATATTCTTTTTAAGCACATCCTCGCGTGAAGTGTTTTCTTTAAATCTTCTTTTCGAGGCGAAGTAGTTATTCAATAGTTATTATTACTTCTGGTGGCCCTATTCCAACTTTAATTTTCCTTTTATTATTTATGTGCCGATAGAAAACTTTATTTATTTTTATGTTCCTTGATGAATTGTTTTAATACTTTCTTTGTCTTCTTGATAGTTTTTAAACTTCTCTCCGAAGTTCTTTGTATTCCCTTTTGTCCTCCTCTCCTTTCGTATCTAAATATTTCATGGGCTAGAAATTACATTTTTGGCCATAGCGGTATTTTTCTGCCAATAATACCGTTATGACTCTGCTATGATTCCGAGGCCTAACATTCGGGAAACAATGCGCCCAGCGGTAAAAAAAAAATCGGCGTTGCATGAGGATTTGTGGCGCAAACCGCGAATTTTCTGTAACTTTTCTCCAAGGTCGATACTGCTGCGAGTTGGGCCTCGGGAAGGGGGAAAAACACCAACAAAAAAAATTGCAAAAAAAAAAAATCACAAAACATTCACAAGGCACTTAACTAGCTGGAAAAGAATTTAAAAATAAAAACTTTAACTTACCTTTTTTGCAGGTCTTCATACCTACCGCTGTTCCAAGGGCTGCACTGACAGGTTTTTCCCATGTGCTTTTTTTTGGTCCTATCTACGGGTGCGCTGCGAGCCAAATTTTAGGTGAAGCGCTTTTTCAAGTCTTGCACGCTGGCAGTCTGCTCCCCAACGGTACTTAAAAACCGCCAGCGGAAAACTCCACAGAATTACCCAGTTCGCCGTTTTAATATCGCCGAAAAACTGGGCTCAAGGTTGCGGAATTTCCAGTCCCATATGTCTTTTTCTTTAGATTCAATTCTCCCTTTAATTCTTTATTCATCCATGGTACCCCATAATTAATTGCTTTTGGCTTTTAGTGGAATAGATTTCTCCTGAATTCTATCGATTACCCTTTTAAAGATTTCCTCACTGTTTTTCTGTCTTTGTTTGCCATGATTTTCTCCCAGTTTAGCTTCTTTAATTCCACCCTCATTTCCTTGTAATTTTCTCTTTTCCAATTGGGTTGGAGAGGAATTTTCCCAGATTTCCCCCCCCCACACACAATTGGCCTGGGTTTTTATCTGTTTTTTTCCTCTCCCAGGAGATCACATGGCTCCGGTTGGGGTGGAGTGTAGAATGTTTTGGTGCAAGGAGTGTCGCAGTTGTGTGGGGTGGACTGGTTGGGCTGGGTGCTCTTTACCTTTCCGCCATTGTTCATTGTTCATAGGTTTATATGTAACCTTCAGGGCTGATGTCCAAGGACCGTGTGGCTCTTTGTTGGCTGGGCGGACATGATGGGCCGAAATGGCCTCCTTCTGCGCTGTAAATTTCTATGTTTCTATGACCTTATTCTTTGTTCTACTTATGTCACTCTCTATCCTAATCTTGAACCTTACTATGTTGTAATCACTACTACTAAGATGCTCTCTACTCGTGCTTCTCCTATTTGTTCTGGTTCATTACCCATTAAAAGATCCAGCAGTGATTTTTTTCTTGTTGGACTTCTTACGTACTGAGTGAGAAAGGAATCCTGCTTTTAGTGTATACTTAATTCCCTTTTCTCCTCTCACTATGTCTTTCTGCCAGTTTATTTCAGGGTAGTTGAAATCTCCCATGATTATCATTCTATACCCATTACTCACCTCGTAGATTTGCCTACATATTTCTTCTGCCAATTCCCTTCCACTATTTGGTGGCCTATTAGAGAGTGATAGATCCCTTCTTAACTTTTAACTCACTCCATATAGATTCTGCATCTATCTTACTGCTAGTTAGATATTTTATTTCTACCCTCATTATGTTATCAATCTATAGTAAATTCATCTCTGACTCCATAAGGCAATCAAGCAACGCTCCAGGAGACCTCAGCAACCAATAATTAACGTCACATGCGGACAGAGTTAAGCTTCCTGGATAGGACAATCTCAAAGTACATGTGAGACAGTAGATTCCTGGGCATTTCTGCTCATTGTCCTTTCTCAGATTCTTCTGCTATTAGTCACCTGTGACAGAGACTGTAATTCCCGTATTGGTCTGTACTCACTTTGAGTGGAAGCAAGTCTTCCTCGATTTCAAGGGACTGCCTATTATGATGATATATGATTGAAGCCTGAACCATTAAATCTATTAAATGCCACCTGAACTGCTGTGCCAGGAAGCAACTTAATTCAAACCATAACTGACAACCAAATAAGTTGGCAAGGGACTTCAATTGGGTTTGCATTTGCTATCAGATTTTTTTCTAGGAACAAGTAATTTTGCCAGTATTAATTCCTTCCTGATTCCCAGCTGGTCCTTGACACATAGTAAACACATAGGGCCCAAGTTTCCACATGATTCGCGCCTGATTTTTAGGAGCAACTGGTGGAGAACGGACTATTTTAGAAATCGCAATTCTCCAAATTTTTTTTTCTGCAGTTCTAGTCAGGTAGAACAGTTCTAGTTTAGAACAGAATTTTTTCTTCAAAAGGGGGCGTGTCCGGCCACTGACGCCTGATTTGAAAGTTTCCACAGTGAAAATGTATTCCAAACTAAAGTAGAATGGCGCCAGTGAAGATTTTTGTAGAACTGAAAAAACCTGTTCTACACATTAAAAAATCAGGCGCAGGTTACAAATTAGGCGTCCAGAACGAGGGGGGGGGGAGGGAAGGGAACTCATTAAATTTGACAATAAATCTTTATTTATACTTCTACAAATATTATACAAATAAATCCAACCTGAATAAACATTTATAAGCCAAGAAAAGATTAAATAAATCATCTTCCTACCTGTGTGAAAGTGCTTCAGCCAGGGAGAATTCTGCAGCGTTCGTGCCGCTGAGCGAGAGAGAGAGGGAGGGAGAGAGAGAAGGGGAGAGGGAGAGAGGGGAGGGGGAGGGGGGGGGAGGAGAGGGGGGGGTCGGGGAAGAGAGGGGGGTCGAGGAACAGGAGCGGGTGTCGGGTCGGGGGGGGAGGAGAGCGGGTGTCGGGTCTCGGTGGGGGGGGGGAGCAGGAGCTGGCCGTGGGAGCAGCCTCATTCACGCAGCCCCAGTGAGGCCATTGGGCCAGGGCTAGGGGCTGCGTGCTTCGGGCCCCTTCCACACAGTTCGGCGCCTGGAGCTACTGCACTTGCGTGCCGACTGTAGCGCGCATGTGCAGAGGTCCCGGCACTGTTTTCAGCACAGGGACCTGACTCCGCCCCCCCCCCACAGCTCGTGCCGGCTGCGCCGAGTGCCACAGGACCTGTAAGTCGGTGGAGAATACCGAGGATTTTTTTAGGCGCCGTTTTAGGCGCGAAAAACGGGCGCCCAGCTCGGAGGAGGCGCCCGTTTTTTTTCTTGTGGAAACTTGGGCCCATAGTATCAATGTTTTTGCTGCATAGCAACTAGTCTTCATTTCACAGGCAAAAGTTTCCAGTTCAATTAAACAGGACTTCACAATAATGCTAAGGAGGCTGAGAAATCCCTCACAATCACACTCTTTGGATACGTGGGAAGTGAACATGAGGCACTGTTGCATCATCTGACCCCTATTTGGCCCAGGTAGATGAAATAGCTGTACCAAGGATAGCTCCAGTCTATATAGGGTGTAGCTTGCAACATCATTTTGTTTTTATTTTGGCAGCAAGGTTGAAATTAAAGCTCTGTGAACTATGACAGATTTGTTCATTTCTCTTGAAAATCCTAGTGAATTGGAATCGCCAGCAAGAGCATCCTTCTGAGTTCTATTTTTACCTCCTCTTCAAGGTGATGACTCTGGTTGAGGTGTTGGAAGCCCTTTCATTGTTTATGTGCAAGTCTAGACAGCGAGTGTCAGACAAATCAGTCGTGGGAATATTATGGCCAAGTTCAAGGCTGTCCTCACCCAATATACTGGGCACAGTTCTGGTCTCCATATTACAAAAAGGATAAAGAAGCACTAGGGTCCATAGGGTAGATAGAAAGAAGATTTTTTCACTTGTATGCAAGTCAAAATATAGGGTTCATAGATACAAGATAGTCATTAATGAATCCAATAAGGAATTCAGGAGAAACTTCTTTAACCAAAGAGTGGCAAGAATGGGAAACCCGCTACCAGCTGGAGTGGTTGAGGCAAATAGCATAGACGCATTTAAGGAGAAGCTAGATATACACACAAGGGAAAAGAGAATAAAAGCTTATTTATGCTGATATGATTGGATGAAGAGGGATGGGAAGAGGCTTGTGTAGAATATAAACATGCATAGAACTGTTGGACTGAATGGCCTGTAAATTCTATGTAACATCCAGAGTTGTTCATTTGCCAATGCATGTCTGTAACTCTGTCACCATCAACAATCACTGAACTTAAGCTTCTTCCCATTTGCTGTAATCTCATTATATTCCACATATAATTTTTAGGCCATAATTTCAGTCTTACTTATCAAAGATCAATTTTGTGGAGCTATGTGTAACTGAGGAAAGGACATTGGGGCATACCAGGAGTGTGCAGTTTGCTTAAGTTGGTAGAGTGATGCATCACCATGGTCTCTTGCAGCCTGCTGCATTACCTTGTGGAATTGAGAGGAATTGCGCAGTTTTTCCTGACATTAGTCATCCTTTTTTGTTCCCTCAGGAAGAAGCATTACTAACAGTTGGGGGGGGAAGGGCGGGAGGAGGATGGTGCACAAGGTCAGGCCATCTCGTGATTAGAGTGAGCAGTGATGGTCTTGCCCTTGTTTTATGTTTGTGCTGCTCATTTATCTGTATTGGCTGCACGATGGAATGCTCAAAATAATCCAAGTCATTGGCAATCAATTTTATGCAGTATTGTTTTACTACCAGTAGATGTCTCTAGCATATATTCAGAATGCTCTACATTATAGGATTACTTTCTTTCACCATTGTTTCAATCTTCCTTCAGTGTCAAGTCCCGTTCACCCATCACCCGGTCTGCATTCCTCCAATTCTGGCCTCTTGTGCATCCCCCTCCTTCATTCATCCCACTATTGGCGACCGTGACTTCAGCTGTCTCTGGAACTCCCTCCCTAAACCTCTCTGCCTCTCTCTCCTCCTTAAAACCTACCTCTTTGACCAAGCTTTTAGTCACTCATCTTAATATCTCATTATGTAACTTGTTTTTTTTTAATCAGTTCCTGAGATGTGGGCGTCACTGACAAGGCCAGCATTTATCAAATTGGGATATAGCCAAATACCAAGGTTCCATATCTCCGGAATTAGCTTGAGGTGACAGCTGGGGAGGTTGTTTGGACTCGACATCAAAGATATGGAAATGCCAGTAAGAATTCAAGAGGGTGACATTGGTGTTCCCAACATTTTGGCATTGCTAATGCTGGAGAGCCTTGGGACTGATGGAGGAGTAACAGAAGAAACATTGCTAGTCATCATTATATTGTACATCAGGTAATTTCTTCCTCCACCTTGTTGCATGAAACAATACTCTTGGTGGGATATAGTTCCACAGGTACTGCAAGTTTCATGGTACTTCACTAAAGTGACAACTCTTTACATGATAGTAATTGTTGGTAAGCTACTTATCAAAGGAGAAATCATTGCAGTGTCACTGGATAGATGCCAGATGTGTAAAGCCTGGCAGACTGATCTAATGAAAACTGGGAATCAACCTGGCACCATTCTTGCTAGTATGACTTTGCTACATAATACCCATTGCTTTTACTTACTTAGCCACCTGGGTGTCATACATCAAACTGAAAGCTGATCAGGACCAGTTGAATGCCCCCTCCTGTTTCATTGATTTCTCTTCAGTATCTTCAAAGACCAATAGCAATACTCAGTGGATTTACTCCTTGGGAGATGGCTGGTGACAATTTGGTTTATGTCACATGTTGGGTCTTCACAGGTCAGTGAAATATAGACACTAGTCATTCAGTCAGCTGGAGGTTTAAGTCACTCAACACAATGCAAAAGACAAATATAGACCTTTGCTTTCATTTACTTTGATTCAGACTCTTGCCATAAGAGTGGGGTTGTGGTGAAGGCATTGTGGTGCAGCCATGAATTCATATATACTCCAGTCATCAACGTTAGATTATGTGGAGAAAGAGGATTTTATTTTTAGTAAGGGAATATATATTGTTCTCGAAGAATATCAGTGGTTGGTTCTATTGTGGTCCTAGCCCAGATGAGACTGCACACAGGGAGATTAAAGTAAGAGTGACCTCAGTCTTTATTAAGACACTCCAGAGTGAGGAACAGGCCTTAGGGGCCAGCTTATATACAATGCTCCCTAGGGATGCTGGGATCCCTTGGGACTTCAGAGGATGCGCTCTCTGGTGGCGGAACATTGGAGTGCATGCTTTACAGATACACAATAAAAGTCAACGTGAAAACTATTTACAAGGTGAGGCGGTCGGGAGCCTTTCTTTCCCTGGTGGACCGCCTCGGTACAAATGTCTGTTCTGGTGTGTTGGCTGTGCCCTCGCTGGGCTGGCGTGTTGTTCGCCCTGCAGGGCTGCTGGGTGAGCCTGGTCTTGCTGGGCTGTTGGGCGTGATGGGTTAAATTTCCTGGTCCGGGGTGGTGTCATTGATCCTTTGGGTGTGTGTTCTGGGCTCGAAAAATGTGGTGTCTGCTATGGGTTGTTCAGGGCAGTCTGTGAACCGCAGCCTCGTTTGGTCCAGGTGCTTTCTGCAAATTTGCCCATTGTCTAGTTTGACTACAAACACCCTACTCCCTTCTTTAGCTATCATCGTGCTCGCGATCCACTTGGGCCCATGTCCATAGTTTAGCACATACACAGGGTCATTCAGATCAATTTCCCGTGACACAGTGGCGCGACCATCGTTTACATTTTGTTTCTGCCGCCTGCTCTCTACCTGATCATGCAGGTTGGGGTGAACCAGCAAGAGTCTGGTTTTAAGTGTCCTTTTCATGAGTAGCTCAGTCGGGGGCACCCCTGTGAGCAAGTGGGGTCTTGTGCGGTAGCTGAGCAGTACTCGGCACAGGTGGGTTTGGAGTGAGCCTTCTGGGACCCGTTTGAGGCTCTGTTTGATTGTTTGTACTGTCCGCTCTGCCTGCCCATTGGAGGCTGGTTTAAACGGGGCCGAGGTGACATGTTTGATCCCATCGTGGGTCATGAATTCTTTAAATTCGGTACTGGTGAAACATGGCCCGTTGTCACTGACCAGTATGTCAGGCAGGCTGTGGGTGGCAAACATGGCCCTCAGGCTTTCAATGGTGGCGGTGGCAGTGCTTCCCGACATTATTTCACATTCAATCCATTTTGAAAGAGCATCCACCACCACCAGGAACATTTTACCGAGAAATGGGCCCGCATAGTCGACATGGATCCTCGACCATGGTCTGGAGGGCCAGGACCACAAACTTAGTGGTGCCTCTCTGGGCGCATTGCTCAGCTGAGCACACACGCTGCATTGCCATACACAGGACTCTAAATCAGAGCCGATACCAGGCCACCACACATGGGATCTGGCTATCGCTTTCATCATTACTATACCCAGGTGTGTGCTGTAGAGATCCGAGATGAACGTCTCCCTGCCCTTTTTGGGTAGCACTACATGGTTACCCCACAACAGGCAGTCTGCCTGAATGGACAGCTTGTCCTTTCACCACTGGAACGGCTTGATTAGCGCTTGCATTTCAACAGGGATGCTGGCCCAGCTCCCATGCAGTACACAGTTTTTTACTAGAGACAGCAGAGGATCTTGCCTGGTCCAAGTCCTAATCTGGCGGGCCGTGACAGATGATTTATCATTTTCAAATGCTTCCATGACCATCAGCAAGTCTGCGGGCTGCGTCACCATCAATAAGTTTGCAGGCTGCACCATTTCCACCCCTGTGGGGGGCAATGGTAGCCAACTGAGAGCATCCGCACAGTTCTCGGTGCCTGGCCTGTGGCAGATTGTATAGTTATACGCTGATAGCGCGAGTGCCCACCTTTGTATGTGGGCTGAGGCATTGGTATTTATCCCCTTGTTTTCAGCAAACAGGGATATGACGGGCTTGTGATCGGTTTCCAGCTCAAATTTGAGGCCAAACAGGTACTGATGCATTTTCTTTACCCCTAACACACACCCTAATGCTTCTTTCTCAATCATGCTGTCGGCCCTCTCAGCCTTAGATAAGCTCCTGGAGGCATAGGCGACAGGTTGCAACTTTCCCGCAACGTTAGCTTGTTGTAATACACACCCGACTCCGTACGACGACGCATCACATGCTAGCACAAGTCTTTTACACGGGTTATACAATACAAGCAGCTTGTTGGAGCATAAAACGTTTCTGTCTTTCTCAAAGGCAATTACTTGTTTTTTTTCCCCATACCCAGTTCTCAGCTTTACGCAATAACACATGTAGGGGCTCGAAGAGGATGCTTAACCCCGGTAGGAAGTTACCAAAATAGTTGAGGAGTCCCAGGAACGACCGCAGCTCCGTGACGTTCTGTGGCCTGGGCACGTTCCTGATAGCCTCTGTCTTGGCGTCTGAGGGCCGAATGCCATCCACCGCGATCTTCTCCCCAAAAACTCCACTTCTGTTGCCGCCGCAGCCCTATACGATCCAGTCGCTGGAGGACCTCCTCCAGATTTTGTAGGTGCTCGACCCATGACCAATGTGTCATCCTGAAAAACCACCGTGCATGGTACTGACTTGAGTAGACTCTTCATGTTTCTCTGGAAGATCGCTGCAGCCGACCGAATTCCAAACGGGCATCTGCTGTAGATGAACAGTCCCTTGTGCATGTTGATGCAGGTGAGGCCCTTCGAAGATTCCTCCAGCTCCTGCATCATGTAGGCCGAAGTCAGGTCGAGCTTGGTGAACGTCTTGCCTCCTGCCAGCGTCGCAAATAGGTCGTCTGCCTTAGGTAGCGGGTATTGGTCCTATAGCGAGAAACTATTAATAGTTACATTATGATTGCCGCAAATCCTGACCGTGCCATCACTTTTGAGTACTGGAACAATCGGGCTGGCCCACTCGCTGAATTCCACTAGGGAGATGATGCCCTCGCGTTGCAACCTGTCCAGCTCGATTTCCACTCTCTCCCTCATCATATGTGGTACCGCTCGCGCCTTGTGGTGAATGGGTCATGCCTCTGGAACCAAGTGGATCCGCACCTTCGTCCCGGAAAAGTTTCCAATCCCTGGCTCAAAAAGGGAAGGAAATTTGTTAAGAATCTGGGTGCATGAGGCCTCATGGACATGTGATAGCGCTTGGATATCATCCCAGTTCCAGCGGATTTTGCCCAGCCAGCTCCTTCCAAGCAGAGTGGGGCCATCGCCTGGGACAATCCAGAGTGGCAGTTCGTGCACCATGCCCTCGTAGGTGACCTTGACCATGGCGCTGCCCAGGACAGTGATAAGCTCTTTGGTGTACGTTCTCAGTTTTGTGTGGATGGGGCTCAGGGCTGGTCTGAGTGCCTTGTTGCACCACAGTCTCTCAAACATCTTTTTACTATGATGGATTGGCTAGCGCCAGTGTCCAGTTCCATGGCTACGGGTAAGCCATTCAATTTTACATTTAGCATTATACGTGGACATTTCGTCAAAAATGTGTGCACCCCGTGTACTTCAGCATCTGCCTCCTCTCTCTGAGGCTCGAAATTGCTTTGATCCACCATGGACCAATCTTCCTCTGTCGCGTGGTGGTTAGCAGGTTTTGCAGAGCTTGCAGCTCGTCTGCAAGCTCTTTGGAGTTGGCCCATTGTTCCACAACTCTTGCAAACATACCCTTTGAAACGGCATGAATAGGCTGAATGGAAGCCTCCACAACGCCAACAAGGTGTGAATTGCCTTTGTTGCGGACTCTGAGTCATCTGGGTCACCTGAGGCCTGCTGGCAGTTGCACACTCATGCAGACTCATGGTTTCTGCCCTGTACATTTCTGCTCGCAAACATAGTTTCAGTTAATTTATGAACATTGATAGCGCTTGTGTGCTGAGAGATTTGTTTGGTGTATCACTGGTGGACACAAATGCCTGTGCTATTGCAATGGCCTTACTGAGGGTCGGTGTCTCTACAGTCAAAAGTTTTCGTAGGATGGTTGCGTGGCCAATGCCCAGTACAAAAAAGTCTCTGAGCATTTGATCCAGGTAGCCATCAAGCTCACATTGTCCTGCAAGTCACCTTAGCTTGGTGACATAGCTCACCACTTCCTGACCTTCAGATCGCTGGCACGTGTAAAATCGATACCTCGCCATCAGCACGCTCTCCCTCGGGTTAAGATTTCCCGAACCAGTGTACACAGCTCCTCATATGACTTATCTGTGGGTTTCACCAGTGCCAGAAGGTCCTTCATGAGGCTGTAGGTCGGTGCCCCACAGACCCTGAGGAGGTCTGCTCTCCTTTTTGCAGCGCTTCCTTCTCCATCCAGCTCGTTGGCTACAAAGTACTGGTCTAGCCATTTGACATAGGCTTGCCAGTCCTCACCCTCCGAGAACTTCTCCAGGATGCCCACAGTTTGCTGCATCTTTGCGTTGGATTCGTATACTCGTTGCCAGTTATTGTGTTCCTAACACAGATGAGACTGCACACAGGGAGGTTAAAGTAACAGTGACCTCAGTCTTTATTAAGACACTCCAGAGTGAGGAACAGGCCTTAGGGGCTGACTTATATACAGTGCTCCCAAGGGATGCTGAGATCCCTTGGGACTTCAGGGGATGCGCTTCCTGGTGGCGGAACATGGGAGTGCATTCTTTACATATACACAACAGGTTCAGTTGGTAGCACTCTTGCCTCCAAGTCAGAAGGTTTTGATCCAAGTCCCACTCCAAAGGCTTGACTGCAAAATCAAGGCTGAAACTCCAGTGCAGTACTGAGGGAGTGCTGCATTGTTGGAGCTGCTGTTATTTTGCATAAGACGTTAAACCAAGACCTCATCTGCCCTCCCTAATGGACATAAAAGTTCCCATGGCACTATTTGAAGAGGAGCAGGAGTTTGCCTTGGTATCCTGGCCAATATTAATCACTTCGCCAACATCACTATAACAGATGATTTGGTCGTCATCACATTGTTGTTAGTGGGACCTTGCTGTGCGCAAGTCGGTTGCCACGTTTTCTACACTTCAAAAGTACTTCATTGGCTGTAAAGCACTTTGGGATGTCATGAAAGGCACTATATAAATGCAAGTCTTTCTTTCCTCCCCCCCACCCAATTTAGGTCACTTACTGTCAACATCAAGCACTTCCATATCAAATATAGCAGAGCATGCTGTGCACCACAACTCCTTTTGCCACAGTAAGACCAGTCCAGCTCCAATTACAGAACAGTATTCCTACTGCAACTTACTAACTCAGCCATCCTCCTGGCCTTTCTGAGGAAGATTACCACTTTGAATTAACTGGTACAAAATTCGGGCCATTTTTGTACAAGGGCCCACACGAACTGGACTGAAACTGCCCAGATTTACACAGAACTCTTACACCCAGCTGACAGAAGCTTTCATCCCATCAGTCTGAGCTGAATTCAAATCAGCACTCCAAAGGTGAACCAGCAGAATGCTAACCCACTGTGAACCCAGTCAGCTTTATCAACTCAAATAACTAAATGACGTCGGAGAGAGATCCATTTCTTTACACAACGTAACAAGATCCACGTTTGAAAAGGGATGTACTCTTGATGCGCTATCCCTAGGGTTTTCAAACACAAAATGATTTTGATGCCATATTTACTGAAACTTCAAATTGCTAAAGCTATAATAAGATCTGCCGCTGTGCCCCCATTCCCCCGAATAAAATACAAAATGTAAAAAAATTGGAAAATTAGATCAGAATAATTAAACTTGCACAGTTTGAAAAGCATTGGAAGTTTCACATAACATTGCATAGTTTATACACCGGGAGAAAATTGAAAGGATTAGTCAGAGAGGTTGATGTCAGACTGTAGTTGTAGACTGCTAATCCAGGAACAGCCCATGGTTCTGTACAATCTTGTATCCAGCCATTTGTCCAAGCATCCAATAGGTACCTGACACTTCAATTATGTGCTACAGAATGAATCTAAAGTCTCTAACCTGAGAGCCTGTCAATATAATAAACATTTACAAATGGGTAGCATTGATCTTGACCACTAAGTGGCGTCAACTCATTAAAATATTTGACAATGCTTGCTAATGGCTGGGTAGGCCACATTGTTCACATGCCAGACACGAGGCTCTCAAAGCAAGCACTCTACTCAGAACTCCTTCACGGCAAGCGAGCCCCAGGTGGGCAGAGGAAACATTACAAGGACACCCTCAAAGCCTCCTTGATAAAATGCAACATCCCCACCGACACCTCGGAGCCCCTGGCCAAAGACCGCCCTAAGTGGAGGAAGTGCATCCGGGAGGGCGCTGAACACCTCGGGTCTCATCGCCGAGAGCATGCAGAAATCAAGCACAGGCAGCGGAAAGAGCAAAAGGCAAACCAGTCCCAACCACCCTTTCCCTCAACGACTATCTATCCCACCTATGACGGGGACTATGGTTCTCATATTGGATTGTTCAGCCACATAAGGACTCATTTTTAGAGTGGAAGCAAGTCTTCCTCGATTCCGAGGGACTGCCTATGATGATGATGAGAGGAATGTGATCACCCCAACAACCTTTTCTGCATTTTGATCCCTTGAAGTTAGCACTGGACCCCTAAACACTGGGCATGGGATTCTGAATGGTTTAAATCCTAGATCGAAGAGTGGCCCAGCCTTTAAGAGCAGTGGTAGCTGAGGAAGATCATGATATGGGGGGGGGGGGGGGGGGGGGGGGGGGGGGGGGGGGGGGGGTAGCAAATTGCAACATAACTTTTAGTGTGTAACTGTTTTTAATGAATGAACCTAGACAAATGGCCATTAATCTGTGCCTTTCAAAGAGCTCCGAATGCCTACCATAATCAATGATATCCAACAATAAAGAAATGTCAGGTAGCTACTCAGAGTATTTTATATGCACGGAGAATCTTTACTTTTGAAATGATTCAGACCTCCCTTGGGCAGCAGTGATGAGCACTATTGGATCCAGATCGCCAGAATAGGTTTTGAAGAAACATTTATTCTGGCCAAAATAAAATTAAACAACATGCTTCTATATATTCCATCAATGGCTTCTTTATTCATTGTTCAGGTGCCAACAAACCTAGAAAGAGTTCATTTATAAAGTATGCTGGCGTTTGCTGATATGCTACTTGCTATTGCAAAGAACTCTTCTACTTTTATCATACGCGGGGGGTGGGGGGGCAACATCCTACAATATTTTGCACTTTGGCAGCTCATTCAACAAAATATACCTGCAATATTGTTTCCTCCTGTTTCTTAATACTCATTGCCTGGGACTACAAATAAAGATATCAGCTCAGTGATTTATTCTGCCTCAATTTGTTAACATTGATAAGCACCTCTCAAGATATAACTTACACAAATATTGGAGAAATATTATAATGTTCAGACATCAGGTACAGGAATTTTCCCATCATGAACTTGCGATTGAGAATGTTGGGCTGGGAACACAAACCATGAGCTTACTGCAGTTGCTAGGTAACTCAAAAACCATTGGCAATTCTCATTATATTCCCTCCCCCACACTCCCCACTTGTTCTCCCTTCCATTCCGAGCAGTGCTGGCTCTGGCTGGGTTTGGTTTTATGGGGGCCAGCAGCTCCTTGATACCTCGCCCCATGTGACCATTCTTCAGGTGTGTGAGTGAGTGAGTGTTGACAGGTTATTTGGCCATAGAAGGCATCGCAGCCAGTTCTAATCCTATCGTCGCCCGACATCCATACAGGGGGGGTAACTGGATGGTAATTGGCAGCAGTTCATCCACTCCCCCTCCCCAGCTCACTGACGCTTATGCAAACCATAGCACCCAACTGCTGCCTGAGTGAGATCAGGTCGTTCAACCAGTGCTGGAATCTAACCTGGGATCTTGTCTTCTGTACGGTTTGATAGACTTGCTGGCTGATTCTTTTTACTCTCTTTTTCATCGAGCAGATATAGCAGTGAAGTCACATTTATAAAAGGTATCACTTTCCCTCATTGTGGAGTAATTAGGTTTTACACTCCTCCCGTTACTGCAACTTGCAGTTTAAAAGGAATATCTCACTCAACTTAAAAAGTTGAAAGATATTAAACTAACTCAAGTACTGTCCCATAGTTGCTGCAGCACTTGTGCAGTAATTAGACTCTGACTCCCATCTGCCATCATATGGACCAACACAGTTCCAAGAGAGACCCTCCAACTGTTTTAATCGATCTGTAAATCAAATGCCCCCTTATTAAAGGGGCACTAAAACCGACACATAAACAAATAACTTTTGACCATGAACTAAATCAAATTAAAATTTGGTTGCCAGGGGTGATGATGCATTCTAGTCCCTCCGGCGCCCACCTCTCGCAGAAGGCCGCAGGCGTACCAGTGGACACCGTGTGCTCCATCTCCAGGGACACCCTGGCTCAGATGTAACCGCAGAAGAGAAGCAGGCAATCGGGCTGAACAAACCCCTCGACCGGTTAATGGCCACCTTAACCATGCCCAGGAGCAGTCCTATGAGGAGGCCTTCTGACCTGCCCGCTCCTCTCCGCACAGGGTGCCCAAAGATCAGGTGCATGGGACTGAAGTGCAACCAGAATTTGAGAAGCAGCCCCTTCAAATATTGCAAGAGGGGCTGCAACCTCACACATTCAACATACATGTGGAACACGGACTCCTCCATACCACAGAAAGTGCAGGTGGCCTGGAAGTCCGTGAACCAACTTAAAAACCGATTGCATGGGACTGCTCCATGCAACACCCTCCAGGCCAAGTCCCTAATCCATGTTTTACAGGATCTTGTGGAGACATCATTGGTGGTATTTCTCCAGCGATTTGAGGTGTCGACTGTATATGGTCCACATCTCAGCGCCATACAGGAGGGCGGGTATCACTACAGCCTTGTAGACCATAAGCTTGGTGCCAAATTTGAGGGCCTGATCTTCGAAAACTCTCTTCCTCAGGTGACCGAAGGCTGCGCTGGCACACTGGAGGCGGTGTTGAACCTCATCGTCGATGTCTGCCCTTGCTGATAATAGGCTCCCATGGTATGGAAAATGGTCCATGTTGTCCAAGGCCATGCCGTGGATCTTGATGACTGGGGGGCAGTGCTGTATGACGGGGTCAGATTGGTGTAGGATCTTTGTCTTACGGATGTTTAGTGCAAGGCCGATGCTTTCATATGCCTCGGTGAAGACGTTGACGATGACTTGGAGTTCAGCCTCTGAATGTGCGCAGACGCAAGCCTTCAACAACTGTCTGTCCCACCTGTGACAGAAACTGTAATTCCCGTATTGAACTGTCCAGTCACCTGAGAACTCACTTTTAGAGTGGGAGCAAGACTTCCTCGATTTTGAGGAACTGCCTATGATGATTCTTCCTCCATGTTTTCATCTTCTCAACCTCGGCACAACAACTCAACAACTAACATTAGCTTACCAATGCACAAATAAAATACAACAAAAGTCTGTTGCCATACAATACTTTTAGCATTGGCATGATTACACTGCTAGCACTGGGCCTGTTCCGCCTACTTGTTGGCGACGTTGCCGCTGGAACTGGGAGCACCGCTGCATACCGCTGAGCCTGTTCGTGCATGCAGCGATTCGAGTTTCAGGCAAACCAACCTTTCCAATGTGGAAGCCTCAGGATCATCGATAGAAAATGGTGGGACTGCTGAGAGGGGAGTAAAACTCAGGCATGTGCTAGTAACCAAATTCTCCCAAATTTGTAGAGATTGCATCAGCTTCAGGTTTTATACTTCAAAACTCTGTTTTCTGAGAGTTCAATGGGAAACACATTAGCACTGCTTCATCTTATATATGACACTGGTTCCAATTGAATGAAACCCGTTTCCCCTTATGCTGAATTTACCCCATTTATATTATGGGACGAACTCAACCAAACCAAAGCAACTGCATATGCTGTTGCTTCATAGTTGCTATAATGGCTCCAACGCAACTGTACATAAAGCTTGTACATGTCCTGATATTACCAAGGTCCAATCCAACATCTGTAGAATTTCTCTCATATCAGGAGATGATTTACACAGGCCAGCAATGTAAACGTTGCACTGTTGGCATGTACAGTCAGGCTAAGTGCTTGCATACCTGCAGCCACAAACAAATGGGCATGTGCCAAGACCAACAGCTGGCCACTGTTGCTGCCACCAGAAATTTGCTTCTGGAAGCAGGCAGTGGAACTACTTTGAGGTTCCAGTGCCTCTGGAGGCAGCAATGTTATGTAAATGATGTGTCCAGTCCAGACTTGAGCACAAAATCTAGGCTGATACTCCAATGGAATGAGGTAGTGCTGCAGTGTCGAGGTGACCTCTTTCAGGTTAAACGCTAAATTGAGGCCCCTTCTGCTCTCTCAAGGGAAAGTTAAAGTTTCCATTAGAAGAGCAGGGGCGTTTACCCCAGTGTCATGTCCAAGATTTAATACTTCAATCATCAACAAAAACAGATGATTGGGTCATTATCCCATTGCTGTATGTGGGAGCTTGCTGTGCGCAAATTGGCTGCAGCATCTTCTATATTACAACAGTGACCATACTTCAGAAGTGCTTTACTGGCTGTAAACACTTTGCGATTTCCTGAGGTCATGAAAGGCACTATATAAATGCAAGATGCCAATATAAATCTGGCATAGAATTGGTAGCATAATAGTCGCAATGCATAACGTATTAAAGCAAATAGGAACATTCGTATCAGGAGTAGGCCATTCAGCTCCTTGAGCCTGCTATTCCATTCAATTCAATCATGGCTGATCTGCACCTCAACTCCATATCGCTGGACATCTTAACTAACAAAATAATAGATAGAATGCAGACGCAGCTCCTGTGTTGTAAATGTCACTTCATTCATTGCTCAAACACAATATTTGTTCTGGGACAGCAGTGGCACCTCTCGTGTACTCGTGTGGTACAGCAGTGGGGAATGGAAGCTTAAGTAATCTCAGTGAGTGGAACATCAGCAGCCCAAGCAACTCAGTGGCATCTCCTGGGAACTGCAGAATACAAGGGAATGCACTGGCAGATGCTACAATCTACAGGTGTTAACTGGTTTTCAAGTTGGGTTACATATGCGAGCAGTTAGCCTGACAGTATCTGGACGGTCTATGATGATGATGATGATGACGACATGCCAACAGTGCAATTTTGTTTTGCATCTTAAGGTTTCTGTGCCGTCTGATTTCACAGTAAAAGGTGTCCCCATCACTTGCATGTTCACAGGTTTGTGTCTTAACAAAGAAAGACTCGCGCAGTCATTTCCTGGGTATGTTGCTGGCACCCTGAACCAAAGAAAACTCATTCATAAATCTTCAAGAAAGACATCAGATATCAAAGCCACAGAACGAAACAATGCATTGATCGGACATCCCTTTGTATGGATCACTGAATGTCACCGAGATCGGCCATGGCTCTTTAATGTCAGTCTATCCAAACCCAATTGGGCTTCAAAAAAAATTCTGTCCCTGTATCACTTCCAACCTATCAGTCCATCCTCACTGTAGTCAGAAATGACAGTTTATATTAATCAGCGTTATGCTCAAGACTCCTCGCTTAATCAATAAGTTGCCAGCGAAGTCGGAACACCTGTAGCTGTTACAAGTGCATAATATAAATGCACCCTTTTCTCAAAAAAGCGCCGGATTTACACGAAACCAGTTGATGCAAGCCACAAGCTCCTGGTAAATCCAGAGTAACACACATTGAATAAAATATTCACGTGATGGAATCTTTTTAAGATCCAAATGCAGTGATCAGACAGTTGGCAACACATGAAATTCTGATTAAAAGCAAATGAGATTTTAATTCTCTTTCACAAAATGAGTGGGGAGAATCTTACATTTCTAGCAAAGCTTTTGAGTCGTTAACCAATGGAAGGGACGAGAGGTGGTTAGAGAAGATATTTGCTCTGGTTATAATGCATAGCAACATCATAAACACCGTTTTGAATGTAATTAGGAGATCGCTGCACGTATCAATCCGAACAAATCTTCCCTCCCGATTTTATGATTGTGTTTTACAGTATTACATGTATTTGTTTTTTTTAAAGATATTCTGCTGGATCCTGGCTACATAAAATGTAAGAGAAAAAATTGACCAGCGGTAAATCCACTTAAAGGAACCTGTCATCCCAAAGCCTGCGCTACTCTCGAGTGGGGAGTGCCAGGCTGTGGAGACTGTCGCTGTCTGGAGATTGATAGCAGCAGAGGTGAAAGACATGAAGAGACGGAGGATGGGAAATCAGCAACCGTAAAAAAAAGAGGAATATGGAACAAATAAATAAAATAGCATTCGAATGTATCCATTCATCACCGTCATCCATTAAGAATTGTTTCATGAATAAGTTTACGGGTGAATGACATTCTCTCGGGGGACGAGCTCATACTGCCTTGTTGAGACGTGATTGAAAGTTAATGCAAGCCTCACGCCTTCGGTATCATTACGCCGATTCCCACTGGGGGGTCGGAGTGCTCACCTATACAACAGGCATCGCACTTCAACACCATGCAAGCGTGCGGTTAACCCCTTCAGTACCGCTGTCCATTCCACCAAGTTCAAACGTCAGTGCTTTAAATACCGAATGACTTTCCAGCCATGCACAGCTGAATTCGCAGCAGGAGTAGTGCACACATTACAGTAATAAGCAAGCAATCCTAGCTTTGTTTTTAATGTCTGCGAGAGCCCAGGGAGGTCCATCATTCGGCCACCCATATTGCAATTAATATGTATTGAGGTAAACGGGTCTAGAGGCCAAGGCAAAGGGAAACTAGCCTCTAGCTGCTTTCACAGATTAAAATATACCTTATCTGTCCCAAAGCACACATTGCTCAAAGCTCCCCGCCATCACTTGGCGCGAAACTGGCCCATTTGGTGTTTAAAATGCCATTTATTTTGACCCAGCTCGGTCTCAATAACCATGTGTTCAAAACGGGTTGTGATCTGCCTCAGTGTTTGTGATCAGACATTTCAGCTCCCTGACAAATGATACAGATCTCAGTTCCTACTCGCGCCGTGTTGAATACGTTTAAGTTACATTTGGCACGTGGAGGGGGCACTGGTTCAAAATTAACCCTCAAAACAGATTCCTTCAGTTGACTTCAGTCCAGCGTGATGGTAATAGTGCAAACAGGTGTATCCCCTCTCGGGATGGGTCCTCTGTCGATTTGGGGATGTTTGATGCAGGTCCAAATGTTAGTGATATCCGCTCCGCACCTCCCACCCCCACCCACAGGACTTTAGCAGTAATGATTTAATCGGCGCTTCTAATCATTTAGGTCACGGCTGCTATAAAACGTTCAGTTTTTTCTTCCCAACAACAAAAAATATTCGCCTCTTTAAATGAACATTTAGGTTTTTACAATTCCAAAAATGTCACGTCCCCCTTTCAGTCCCGAGCTAGGGTGGTTTGGGGACTGTCGATTTCGGCAAGACGCGTTTTAACCGAGAGTTGATGTGACTTCACCGCCGCAGAGCGCAACGAGTCCAATTCCCTGATCTGCCCAGTGCAATATATACACAGCCGTGCCCTCAGCCCAGGTGATCGGCGAGTTTCCCTTGTGTCGTTACAGTATCTGCTTCAATTCTGATAAGGTTAGGCTGCTAAAAATAACATGTTGATGCAATATTTAACACATCGCACGTCTGGAGCCAGATAGTGCTGCCAACAGCCTGCGCTATTTAAAACCAACTCTGCTATAATTTTATGAATGTTGTCACAGCCAAGTGTCTGAGCCTTGGCCAGTACCTCGACATGTTGTCTTTATTTCACTGGCCATCAATTTTTCACCCTCCCCAGTGTGGCAGTCAGCTGGAGCTCGGCCGCTCTCTGCACAGTTTCTACCCCAGCTCACTTCGACGGCAAATCAGTTTAATCGCCAGCTTGTTGATGTTGAACCCTTTGGTAGCGCATAATAAATGCACAGCCTTCTCCAAGTGTGGCGGGAAAGGCGACTGGCACTCAGGCAGCGTTACCCACAGCAAATTGGCATCTACCTTGCTGCTCTCCAAAGGGCTCTGGGGGGCAGTAAATACTAGCGTACATCAACAATCAGAAGCACATTCATAGTCTTCCTTCAACCTGCAAACTAAAAGGTATGCCTTATTTAAAAAAATAATATAAAACAATGTCATTAGTTTTTTTGGTTTACCAGCTTCTTTACCATTGTATAACACTTTGCTTTCATCTTTAAAGACACATTCACTTATTATTTGTGAGATGTGTATGTGTGTGAGATATGTATGGATATGAGATATGTATGTATGTGAGATGTGTGTGTGAGAGATGTGTGTGAGGTGTATGTGTGTGGTATGTATACGTGTGAATATATATATAAATTATATATATATATAATGTACGTGTGTATATCATGTATATGGGAATCTCACCCACCGTTTACATGAACTAAGTGTTACAATCTAAAATGGGCCATAAATCTGTTCAAAATACTATCGATCGCACTAGCCCACTTAGAGCTGGAGTCAGAGTTATTTGGGTGGTTGAGATTATATTCAGGGAGTGAAGTCCATCCCAAACTAAAGGCCAGCATTCCGCTTTGAATCTTGCTCTGAGCTTCTGCTTCATGCAGCTGCGGCCAATAGCGGGGCGAAGAGAGCCGCCCGCAGCACAGAGGACACGCCACTGGAAGTGTCGGGAGTGCTCTGTGACACAACTGCGGGTTACACATTGGAATTGATTTGAAAGAGGAAAAGTGGTGTCTCCCTACCTTGAAGAGTCTGAGTATTTTGGCCACCATGATGGACACAGAACTGGACGATGCTCCAATAACTCCAACTATTCTCTCCGGTTTGACGAAGATGGGGGGTTCCCCATTCGTGCACCTTACATCCGTGGTATCCTTCTGAATGTGGGTCTGAACAAAAGTAAGAGATTGCTCCAAAGCGTAGATATCCTTGGAGCAGGTGTCCAGGATACGAGCTCCCAGAGTGATGTTGGGCAGAAGCTCGGGGTCGCTGTTGATCTGGTCCAAGGCATAAAGCATCGCCTCCAAGCGATGGATGCCCTTCTCCTTCTTCAGGTCCCCGCAGGGCGTCCCTTTAGGCCCTCTGGCGTGAACTGGGAAAAGGCCACCCAAGGTGAGCTCGCCGTCTATTTTAATGGAATGAGTCGCATATGGTTCTTGGGCTAAGCTCACTCCGCAGACCACTGCTGCCCACCAAAGCAATCTCCACAAGGTGTGCAGTGCTCTCCCTGAACAGATCATCGTTAACCTCCCAGCTTCTCTCTGGAGTTGCAATCCAACTAAGTTAAAAAGGCACCTCTTCTAGTGTACAACAGCGATGGTAATATCAGCAGTCATAACACACAGGGCATCAGACTTGGTGAGCATGCCCTACCTCTGCTGGTATTTTTAAATATACACGGGAAATGTTCACTAAAATCACACGATCTCCGTTAATCTCTTTCCAATAAAAGCCCACGGAAAGTTGGACGAGTTGTTGCACAAACGCGATCCATGCGTAGATTTGGGGGGGGGGGGGGGGCTTGAATAGACCCGCCTCCCCTCAGGCTCCTGTCGCCCAGCGGGTCTACATGGAATCTTTCCCCTGCTTAAGGAGCGTGTGGTGTCGGCATGATTCTGAGCATGAGCCGCTCTCTGCAGTAGACCTCCATCCAGTCCCCGATCGTTTCGATTCTACCAGTGAAAAGACTCTCGCACAACAGAAAGAGAGAGAGTGGGGGTGGGGTGGGGGTGGGGGGGGGGGGGGGGGGCGGGGGTGGCGAGAGAAGAGAGGGAAAAAAACACAGAAAGAATTCAAGTGGCTTCAGCTGAAAGCAATGACGCCGTGTCCCAACTCCACCCAGTATCACTGCAGTTAGCAAACCAACGATTGAGGGCTGAGGGGTAGCAGTCGTGCTCCTGGGGAAAACAGACACGATCAACTACTAATATCCATACACATAACAGCCTAAAAATAACAATAATCCTTAAACAGTCTGCCAAGGTATTAAAACACAGCCCCCCATTGCACGCAAGACCACCCCCCCCCCTCCCCAGCCCAGAATTGAGAATTGTTAGGCAAGCATGGTTAAGTTTAATTTAAAATGCTGCATGATTATAAAATGCATTAGTTGCCTGCGCCCCTACCTTGTGGCTGTGCATCGCGTTGCATGCTGTACGGGAGAGAGTGAGTGTCTCTCACTCTCTCTGGCATGCAGCAAGTGATGGTGATCGGCTGGCTTTCAGTGTCGGGTTGAGGTGCGAGAGGGGTTGGGCGGTACAGGAGAGCTTTAGTGTCATGCAGCTGAATTCTTCAACAGCTCCGTGCAGCCGAGAAGAGCATATCATGTGGGATGCCTGTGAATTCTTTATTCCATTCTCTTCTGGAAATCTGGTCCGCTGGATTAGAAGAAAAATGGGCTTGCAAAAAAAACCACTATCAGAATGCTACAATGACACATCATTCTTCATCTTTAGCCT